>NW_027590330.1:0-300000 GCF_964213995.1 Mustelus asterias | reverse complement strand
CTCAAACTGTCCAATCGACAACTGGAATTGGGCCTTGAAAGGTTGACAAAAAGTGACTCGAGCAAAGTATTCCTGAGTAACAGTGTGACATCTGGGCCACAGAAATAGGAGAGTGATAGTGGTCGGAGTATCTGTTGTCAGGGGAATAGACAGATTGTTCTACAGCCCTGGCACATCACAAATGTCAGTTACTTCCTTTGTACCAGAGGAAAGAATATCCTGGAACTGGTGGGATCATCTTTGAGAAGGAGGAAAGACCAGAAAAGATCCATGTTTAGAAGTAGTGACACCGATGGAAGGATGTTCATCGAGGGGCTGTTAAAGCTGAAGCACTGGAGTGAAAACAAACAAGGCATGAGTTTGTGATATCTGAATTGTTCTGTGCTGGGTCAGGTAAGGAGGGAAATAAGGACAGAGAAGGCTGGTCAATGTGAAACTGCAAGGCTGGATCAGGAGTGGAGTTTCTCACTCTCGGCTTCAGAAGGAAAGGGCCCTAACGTCCGTGCCATGAACCCATCAACGACAGTGGAAAGATATGTGGAAAAGTGAGAACAAACAGTTCTTACAAACAGATGAAATAGGAGCAGAAGTCGGCCATTTGGCCCCTTCACTGCTTCAGTCATTCAATCGGATCATCACTGATACATTTGTGTTTCGAAATCAACGTTCCTGTCTATCCCCAACAACCTTTGATTTGCTTGCCTAACAAGAATTGATCTACCTCCATCTTAAAATATTCAGTGACCAAGCCTCCGATGCCTTCTAAGACAGAGCGTTCCAGAAAAGTACAGCCCTTTGAAGGAAAAAACAATTCTCATAATCTCTGACCTAAAAAGGCAACTCCAAGTTTTGAAATAGTGTCCCCTAGTTCTAGACTTACACACAAGAGGAAGCATCCTTTCCCTGTCCTCCTGTCAATGCCGGATTTTATAGGCTTCAATCGAGTCACCGCTCACTTTCCGAGTCTTTGGAGGAAACAAGCCGAGTCTGTCTCACGTTTCCTCATCAGACAACCCACTTTTTCTGGGTATCAGCCGAGTTAACTTCCTCTCAATAGCATCTAATGCACTAATATCTTTGTTAAATAATGAGCTCATTAACCGGGCACGATATCCAACAAATCATAGAGGTTTACAGCATGGAAACAGGCCCTTTGGCCCAACTTGTCCATGCCGCCCTTCTTTAACCAGTAAGCTAGTCCCAATTGCTTGCTTTTGGCCCATATCCCTCAATATCCATCTTACCCATGGAACTGTCCAAATGCTTTTTCAAAGGCAAAATTGTACGCGCCTCTGGTACCACCTCTGCCAGCTTGTCCCAGACACTCACCACCCTGTGTGGGGAAAAAATTGCCCCTTTGGACCCTTTTAAATCTCTCCCATCTCACCTTAAATCTATGCCCTTTAGTTTTCGATCCCCTGCCCCCCGCTACATTTGAGAAACGATGTTGACTATCTCCCGCATCTATGCCCCTCATTAATTTATAGACCTCTATAAGATCACCCCTAAGCTTCCTACGCTCCAGGGGAAAAAGTCCTAGTCTATCCAGCCTCTCCTTATAACTCAAACCATCGAGTCCCAGTAAATCTTTTCTGCGCTCTTTCTAGTTTAATCATATCCTTTCTGTGATAGGGTGACTAGAACTGTACACAGTATTCCAAGTGTGGCCTTGACAATGTATTGTGCAACTTCAACAAGACGTCCCAACTCCTGTCTTCAATGTTCTGACCGTTCTGGCCAATGAAACCAAGCATTCGGAATGCCTTCACCACTCTGTCCACCTGTGATTCCACTTTCAAAGAGCTATGAACCTGTACCCTGCGATCTCTTTGTTCTATAACTCTCCCCAACACCCTACCATTAGCTGAGTAAGTCCTGCCATGGTTCGATCTACCAAAATGCATCACCCCGCATTTATCTAAATTAAACTCCATCTACTGTGCTGTACTGTTCTATGTTCTATGCTATTTGACAGCCATTTGAGATGTGGTCTTCCCAGTGTCCAGTAAAACTGAAGCATAACATCCTTTTATCTTCAAGTCCCCTCAAAATAAAGGACAAGATTCCATTAGCCTTGTTAATTACTTGCTGTACCTGCAAATCTCATGCACTAGAAAACCCAAATCCAAATGCATCAGAATTCTGCACCATTCTCCTGTTTAGTAATACTGTTTCTGTTCTTCTTCCTGCCAAAGCAAACAGATTCACATTCTCCCACATAATACTCCATCTGTCAGTTTTTCTCACTCAGGTGGCACGATAGCACTGTGGTTAGCATTGCTGCTTCACAGCTCAAGGGTCCCGGGTTCGAGTCCTGGCTCGGGTCACTGTCTGTGTGGAGTTTGCACATTCTTCTCGTGTCTGCATGGGTTTCCTCCGGGTGCTCCGGTTTCCTCCCACAGTCCAAAGATGAGTGGGTTAGGTTGATTGGCCAGGCTAAAAAAAAATTGCCCCTTCGGGTCCTGGGATGCGTAGGTTAGAGTTCTTAGCGGGTAAAATATGTGGGGGTAGGGCCTGGGTGGGATTGTTGTCAGTGCAGACTCAATGGGCCAAATGGCTTCCTTCTACACTGTAGGATTTCTATGAAGTACAACCTCTTTATATCCTCTTCACAATAACCTTTTCTACTGATATTTGTGTCATCTGTAAATTTAACCTTGATGCTTTCGCTTCTCTCATCTATTTCATTCATAAAAATTGTAACAAATTGATGCTGCAGCATAGACGCTTGCAGCATTCCACTCGTCGCAGCCTACCAATCAGATAAAGCACCCATTCATAAATATTCTGTTGTCTACCAGCCAGCCAATCTTCTATCAGTGCTATGATGTTACTCCCTCCACTGTGATCTTTTATTTTCCACTTTGATGTGGCACCTCATCAGATGGCCTCTGGAATCCAAGTACAGCATGTCTACAGGCTTCTCTTTATACATAGTGTCATTGATCCTTCAAAGAACACCAATAAATTAGTTAAGCACGATTTCCCTTTCCATGCTGACTCTTCCAGGTTTCCTTGAGTTTCTCTGACTGTCCAGGTATGACCTACTCAATGATCAATTTGAATGCCTTGCCTGTGACAGAAGTCAAAATAACTGGCCTAAAGTATCCTGTTTTTTTACCTCCATCCCTTATTGAATACAGGGGTTAAATTTCATAGAAATCACAGAAACCCTACAGCACAGAAGGAGGCCATTTGGCCCATCGAGTCTGCACCGACAACAACCCCACCCAGGCCCTATCCCCGTAACCCCACGAATGTATCCCACTAATCCCTCTAATGTATGCATCCTGGGATACAGGGCAATTTAGCATGGCCAATGCACCTAACCCGCACACCTTTGGACTGAAAGGGGAAACCGGAGTACCTGGAGGAAACCCACGCAGACACGGGAAGAACGTGCAAACTCCACAGACAGTGACCCGAGGCCGGAATTGAACCCAGGTCCCTGGCGCTGTGAGGCAACAGCGCTAAACACTGTGCCACCGTGCCGCCCAGATGTCAGGTTCATCGGGTTTCAGCCTGATGGAACCATTTCAGAAACTAGGGAATTTTAGAAAATTAACACCAATGCATCCAGTACCTCATTCGCCACCTCTTTAAGATCCTAGTATGAATGCCATCACGATCTGGAGATCTGTCAGCTGACACTTTAGTAGTTTGTTCAGTACCTTCTCATGATTGCAACTTCATCAAGTTCCTCTCTCCTAATAGCTGTCCTACAGCAATTACTGAATGCTTTTGTATCCTCGAGTGTCGGCAGCAGCCAATTATTTGTTCACTTAATCTGCCCGTTCATTATTATCTGCTATGCTCTCCCCAAAGTCACTCTCCACAGGACCAGCACCAACTGTACCTGCTCTCTTCTTGTTTGAATACTTGTAAAAACCCCTATGATCAACTTTTACCATTTTTATCTGCCATCTTCCTCATTGATCCACTGGAGCAAGCTGAGAGGGGTGATTGAAAGCAGCAGTGCTGGTAAGAGATTAATTGGATTAATTGAATTGTTTATTTATTTAATTAGTCAGCCAGTGTGTGTATTTTTTTGGCCTTTACTTTAACAGCAGTTTTTCAAGTTTAAAGTGAAAACTAGAAGTGGGCAGCAAAGGAGTCTGGGAAGGGTTTTTATTTTAACTTTAAAAGTCAGTTACCTGGGAGGTTCCCCCTCATTGATCCACTGGAGCAAGCTGAGAGGGGTGATTGAAAGCAGCAGTGCTGGTAAGAGATTAATTGGATTAATTGAATTGTTTATTTATTTAATTAGTCAGCTAGTGTGTGTATTTTTTTGGCCTTTACTTTAACAGCAGTTTTTCAAGTTTAAAGTGAAAACTAGAAGTGGGCAGCAAAGGAGTCTGGGAAGGGTTTTTTAAGCGCGTGAAGTATAAAAGGTAGGCTGCAGTATACAGCGGGCAGCGTCGGGAGCGGGCAGTGGAGTGTGTGGGAAGCAGAGTGTGAGCTATAAGACTTTGGCTCACAGGGTTTAGGCTGAAAGGGCGAGTAGGGGTGAGTTGAATTCATTTTTGCACTTTCTACCTGGTACTGGCAAGGTATCTAGAGGGGATGGGTGTGCAGGCAGTGCAATGTTCCTCTTGCACTATGTTTGAGGTGAGGGACGACGACAGTGTCCCTACTGATTACACCTGTGGGAAGTGCACCCATCTGCAGCTCCTCCAAAACCGTGTTAGGGAACTGGAGCTGGAGTTGGATGAACTTAGGATCATCAGGGACGCAGAGATGGCCATAGACACAAGCTTTAGGAATACAGTTACTCCGAGGATTGAAAACAGATGGGTGACGGTGAGAGGGGCTGGGAGGAAGCAGTCCGTGCAGGGATCCCCGGTGGTCGTTCCCCTTAGCAACAAGTATTCCGCTTTGGATACGGTTGAGGGGGATGACATACCAGTGGGGAGCCGCAGTGAGAGGATCTCCAGCACTGTGTCCGTCTCTGTGGCTCGGGAGGGAAAGGGGGAGAGCAGGAGGGCGATAGTTATTGGGGACTCGTTAGTTAGAGGGATAGATAGGAGGTTCTGTGGCAGCAAAAGAGACTCACGGATGGTATGTTGCCTACCGGATGCCAAGGTCCGTGATGTCTCAGACCGTGTTTTCCAGATTCTGAAGGGGGAGGGGAAACAGTCACAAGTCGTGGTGCACATTGGTACCAATGACATAGGTAAGAGAAGGGACGGGGATTTAAAGCAGGAATTTCTGGAGCTGGGCTGGAAGCTGAGAGCCAAGACGAAACATGTGGTCATCTCTGGTACGTTGCCGGTACCACGTGATAGCGAGTTGAGGAACAGGGAGAGAGTGCAGTTAAATATGTGGTTGCAGGGATGGTGTAGGAGGGAGGGTTTCAGATACGTGGATAATTGGAACACGTTCTGGGGAAGGTGGGACCTGTACAAACAGGACGGGGTGCACCTGAACCAGAGGGGCACCAATATCCTCGGAGGGAAATTTGTTACGGCTCTTCAGGGGGGTTTAAACTAATTTGTCAGGGGAGTGGGAAAGGGAGTTGTAGTCCAGAAGTCAGTGAGGGTGGTGAGGTATTGGGGAAGGTATCAGGGTCAAGGGTGGGTACTGGTAGACAGGAAGGTGGGTTGAAGTGTGTCTACTTCAATGCAAGGAGCATCCGGAACAAGGTAGATGAACTTGGGGCGTGGATTGGTACTTGGGACTACGATGTTGTGGCCATTACGGAGACGTGGGTAGAACAAGGACAGGAATGGTTGTTGGACGTTCCGGGGTATAGATGTTTCACTAAGTGTAGGGAAGCTGGTAAAAGAGGTGGAGGAGTGGCATTGTTAATCAAGGATAGTTTAACGGCTGCGGAAAGGCACTTCGTGGGGGATCTGCACACTGAGGTAATATGGGTTGAAGTTAGAAATAGGAAAGGAGCGGTCACGTTGCTAGGAGTTTACTATAGGCCCCCAAATAGTAATAGAGATGTGGAGGAAGAAATTGCTAAGCAGATTATGGATATGTGTGGGGGTCACAGGGTAGTTGTCATGGGGGACTTTAACTTTCCAAATATTGATTGGAACCTTTGTAGGTCAAATAGTTTGGATGGGGCAGTTTCTGTGCAGTGTGTGCGGGAGGGTTTCCTGACACAATATGTGGATGGGCCGACTAGAGGTGAGGCCACATTGGATTTGGTACTGGGAAATGAACCGGGCCAAGTGTTAGATTTGGTTGTGGGAGAGCAATTTGGAGATAGTGACCACAATTCGGAGTCTTTTGTTATTGCAATGGAGAGGGATAGGGCCGTACGGCAGGGCAAGGTTTACAATTGGGGGAGGGGTAATTATGATGCGATTAGGCAAGAATTAGGGGGCATAAGTTGGGAACAGAAACTGTCAGAGAAAGGAACTAATGAAAAGTGGAATTTTTTCAAGGAACAAATACTGGATGTCCTTGATAGGTATGTTCCTGTCAGGCAGGGAGGAAATGGCCGAGTGAGGGAACCATGGTTCACAAAAGAGGTGGAATGTCTTGTGAAAAGGAAGAGGGAAGCTTATGTAGGGATGAGGAAACAAGGTTCAGATGGCTCGATTGAGGGTTACAAGTTAGCAAGGAATGAGCTGAAAAAGGGGCTTAGGAGAGCTAGGAGGGGACATGAGAAGTCCTTGGCGGGTCGGATCAAGGAAAACCCCAAGGCTTTTTACTCTTATGTGAGGAATAAAAGAATGACCAGGGTGAGGTTAGGGCCGGTCAAGGACAGTAGTGGGAACTTGTGTATGGAGTCAGTAGAGATAGGCGAGGTGATGAATGAATACTTTTCTTCAGTGTTCACCAAGGAGAGGGGCCATGTTTTTGAGGAAGAGAAGGTGTTACAGGCTAATAGGCTGGAGGAAATAGATGTTCGGAGGGAGGATGTCTTGGCAGTTTTGAATAAACTGAAGGTCGATAAGTCCCCTGGGCCTGATGAAATGTATCCTAGGATTCTTTGGGAGGCAAGGGATGAGATTGCAGAGCGTTTGGCGTTGATCTTTGGGTCCTCGCTGTCCACGGGGATGGTGCCAGAGGACTGGAGAATGGCGAATATTGTTCCTCTGTTTAAGAAAGGGAATAGAAATGACCCTGGTAATTATAGACCGGTTAGTCTTACTTCGGTGGTTGGTAAATTGATGGAAAGGGTCCTTAGGGATGGGATTTACGACCATTTAGAAAGATGCGGATTAATCCGAGATAGTCAGCACGGATTCGTGAAGGGCAAGTCGTGCCTCACAAATTTGATAGAATTTTTTGAGGAGGTAACTAAGTGTGTTGATGAAGGTAGGGCAGTTGATGTCATATACATGGATTTTAGTAAGGCGTTTGATAAGGTCCCCCATGGTCGGCTTATGATGAAAGTGAGGAGGTGTGGGATAGAGGGAAAGTTGGCCGATTGGATAGGCAACTGGCTGTCTGACCGAAGACAGAGTGTGGTGGTCGATGGAAAATTTTCGGATTGGAGGCAGGTTGCTAGCGGTGTGCCGCAGGGATCAGTGCTTGGTCCTCTGCTCTTTGTGATTTTTATTAATGACTTAGAGGAGGGGGCTGATGGGTGGATCAGTAAATTTGCTGATGACACCAAGATTGGTGGAGTAGTGGATGAGGTGGAGGGCTGTTGTAGGCTGCAAAGAGACATAGATAGGATGCAAAGCTGGGCTGAAAAATGGCAAATGGAGTTTAACCCTGATAAATGTGAGGTGATTCATTTTGGTAGGACTAATTTAAATGTGGATTACAGGGTCAAAGGTAGGGTTCTGAAGACTGTGGAGGAACAGAGAGATCTTGGGGTCCATATCCACAGATCTCTAAAGGTTGCCAGTCAAGTGGATAGAGCTGTGAAGAAGGCCTATAGTGTGTTAGCTTTTATTAACAGGGGGTTGGAGTTTAAGAGCCGTGGGGTTATGCTGCAACTGTACAGGACCTTGGTGAGACCACATTTGGAATATTGTGTGCAGTTCTGGTCACCTCACTATAGGAAGGATGTGGAAGCGCTGGAAGGAGTGCAGAGGAGATTTACCAGGATGCTGCCTGGTTTGGAGGGTAGGTCATATGAGGAAAGGTTGAGGGAGCTAGGACTGTTCTCTCTGGAGCGGAGGAGGCTGAGGGGAGACTTAATAGAGGTGTATAAAATGATGAAGGGGATAGATAGAGTGAACGTTCAAAGACTATTTCCTCGGGTCGATGGAGCTATTACAAGGGGGCATAACTATAGGGTTCGTGGTGGGAGATACAGGACGGATATCAGAGGTAGGTTCTTTACGCAGAGAGTGGTTGGGGTGTGGAATGGACTGCCTGCAGTGATAGTGGAGTCAGACACTTTAGAAACATTTAAGCGGTTATTGGATAGGCACATGGAGCACACCAGGATGATAGGGAGTGGGATAGCTTGATCTTGGTTTCAGATAAAGCTCGGCACAACATCGTGGGCCGAAGGGCCTGTTCTGTGCTGTACTGTTCTATGTTCTATGTTCTATCTGTTTATTTAAGTGGGGAACACAAATCTCTGACCCATTCTTCTGCCTCAACTTGGCACTTGGTAGGCAACATTTTTTGCACTCTTGCTCTTTACTGCAGTGAACAGTGTCAATCCCCCTCACTCTATTCTTTTGGAACAAAGTGTCCAGCTTTGTCTCTCTCAGCCTGATGTTGCACAGTGTCTTCAGTTCAGCTTCCAGATCAGTAATCCTGACCTGGATTTCCTCCAGCTGCTTACACTTTCTGCAGACATGTTTGTCAGGAAATGCCTTGGTGTCCAAAAGCTCCCACATTTCCACAGCTGCGACATAGCACCAGTGCTGCCATTGGTACTTATGTTATTTAGTTAACTTAAATTGATTGCTCATTTAATTAACTTAGAATCATTCCTGTGTAAAACACACCTCTTTCCCCCAGACACTGAAATCCCACTTGAAGCTAATTTGCTGCTCTCGATCTCCGTCTTACTCTGCCGTAGTTACCTGTTCCTCACACGCCTTTTACAAAATACAAAGTTAGCATAGATACTGTTACCTGGAAAGAACAGCAAGGAGTGAAAAAACATATTTCAAGAGCATGGAAGGAAACTTGGAAGTGATATTAAATCAACACAAACATTTTTTTCACTTACATTTGGGAACAGACGGTGATCGGTAAGAATGTAGACCCTGTGAAAACTGATAATAGTGAGTCAGTGAAAATATGGAAATGGGACTGTGTCAAATAATTACTTTGCATCAGAATTTACAGTAAATTAGAGAACAACGTGCCCGACATCTCCAGGAAATGAATCAGGGATAGGGTTCATTCCAGCATTTTAAAGGAGGTGAGGCATTTTTCTCAGATTCATTATAAAGATTTGAGCCTTGTTGGTGAGGCCAGCATTTATTACCCATCTTATCTTCCCTTGAAAGGTGGTGATGAGCTGTCGCTGCCTTGAAACTCTGCAGTCCCTGTGGTGCAGTTACACCGACAGTACATTAGGAAGGGAGTCCTGGCATTTTGACCCAATGACAACGATAGAGGTGGGATATAATTCCATGTCAGGATGGGAAGGAGGAGAACTTTCATGTGGTCGTGTTCCCATACATCTGCCACCCTGCTAGGTCATAGTGGTCATGGATTTGGAAGTTGCTCTAGTGGTTGCCATCAAGCATGTTATTTTGTTGTTGGAAGTGTTGAGCTTATTGCATGTCATTGGAGCTGGTTTCTTCTGGGCCAGAGATGAATATTCCATCACTTTACTGATTTGTTCATTTTTAACAGGGAACAGGCTTTGGGGAATCAGGAAATGAGAAATATCTGCTGCAGAATTCCCAGCCTCTGACCTGCCCTTGTAGCCACAGAATTTGTATTGCTTGTCAAGTTCAGTTTTCTCTTAATGGTAACCCAGGGAATATTGTCAGTGCAAGATTGAGTGATGGTCATTTTGTTGAATGTCATGAGGAGACGATTAGATTATCTGTTGTTGGCAATGCTCATTGTGTGGGAGTTGTCTGGTGTTAATGTTACCTGCCACTTATCTGCCCATGCCTGGATACAGTCTTGTTCGTGTTGTATAGGGAAATGGACTGCTTCAGTATTTATACAGTCATGAATGGAACTCAACGTTGTGCAATCATCAGTCCACATCCCCATTCCTGACCTTATGATGGAAAGGAGATCATTGATGAAGATGATTGGGCCGAGCACCTCACTGCAGAACTCTTGCAATGTCCTGGAGTAAAGATGATTCACCTCTCACCTCCACAACAATCTTCCTCTTTGCTCGGTGCGATTGCAGCCAGTGGAGAGATTTCTCTGATTCTCATTGGTTTCAATTCTACCAGGACATCCGAATGCCAGAATCAGTCAAATATTCCCTTGATGTCAAAGGCAGCGACCCCCCCACCACCCCTCACATCTAGCATCATTTACAGATGAGAGTTCTTGTAAAGG
Source organism: Mustelus asterias (assembly GCF_964213995.1). NCBI lineage: Eukaryota > Metazoa > Chordata > Chondrichthyes > Carcharhiniformes > Triakidae > Mustelus > Mustelus asterias. The sequence goes on along the minus strand of NW_027590330.1, from coordinate 289,593 downwards.
TTTCGTCTGATTTCACTCCTGAAAGGTGTAAGTTTGAATTTTTTACTAAGCCACCTCATCGTAGAGGTGATGCGGTGGCCCAGAGTCCCCCACTCAGGCTGAAAATTTAAGTGTCTATCTTTGTATGGCGAGGAATTTTCTGAACAAAATAAGCACCATAGGACTGAACGGCAAGACTTAAGCTGCCATCAGGAAGGATCTCCTGCCTCTGCTATGCCAGCTGATCAAATGGCAAGGAATGATGATCTCAAGGAATGATGTATTTAAGCCGTGAGTCCCTGGGTTGTCTCCTGCTGGGACGCTTGTTGTCTTGTAATTTTGTGCTTCAAATTCTGCAATGCACTGTGTGTATTAGCACAGGCACAGCCTTTCTGTCTCTGACCCATCTGGAGCGACCCACCCCACACTTCCTCTACCCTGTCCCCCTGCCCCAGCACTTACAGGACTGTCAGCCCCTCCCCAAGTGTGTGTTATTTCCTTACCTCATAGTTGGTCACTGTGAGTTTGACCAGAAGCAGACCTTGATCAGCCAGATAGATATAGCAGCAACAACAACAGGTCAGATATGGGACATTCTCTGGACAGTAAGTCAACAACTGCCTCCCCAAAGTTCACATGCTACAAGGCACAATTGGAAGATTTGCAACTCACTTGATGACTGTGACTCCATGAGCACTCGCAGCTCGATACTGCCCAGGACAAGATAGTCCAATTGAACAGAGGCTCATCCAGCACCTCACTCCCTTAGCCACCAATGCACAGATAAAGCAATATGCATCATTTACAGGATGCACTGCAGCAACTCACCAAGGCTGCTTCAACATTTCCAAATCAATGACCTCTGCCAGCCTTGAAGGACAAGGGCAGCAGCTATATGGGAAGATTGCTATTTGAAAGTTTCCCTCCAATCCACAAACCATCCTTACTTGAAATTACATTTCCATACCTTCGCTGTCACTGAATAACAGTCCTGGCGTTACCTTCCGAGAAGCACGGAGTGTACATTGCAGCGGTTCAAGACGGTTTCTCACCAGCTTTCCAATGGCAATAAAGGATAGAAAACAAATTCAGGCCTTACCAGCAACCCCCACATCCAATGATGAACAATGTTTTAAAAATGATGAATTTTATACTTGGAATTGACAGCCTCCTTTAACAATGGATGTTCATGGATTTGGGGCTAAGTTTGTTACAGGGGGAAGGTCAAATCTGCTTTCACTGAGTGTTTCTGTATTCCCAGAAGGTGTTTGATACTACGGTTCACAGGGGGCTTCAGTTGCTTCTTGTAAAGTGAAGTGTAACAACATCGAAATTCATTGAATGTTTATTTTTCTCCATTTGTGTTTACAGATCCAAAATCACTCAGTTCCTGACAAATTGTGATGATTGCCAGTTGTTCCGATTGACAAAATTCTACCAGGACAGACTAGACCCAGCGATTGAAGGAGGAGTGGATCGAGTCAGCTTATTGTTAACATTCGAGTGGATTTTCAATAGACAAGAACATCGGGTAAGTGGGAGGAACACAGAATGCATTACTTCTATCAGTCCAGAACTTTCAGGATACATAGACAAATGATGGGCGAAGAGCTGATTCTGTCCAGATCATGTTCTAGCAAACAAGTAATCACATACTACACTGATAATGGAGGTAGTGACGAATAAAATTTCTGTTTTTAGTCGACACCAGACCCAGGCATGAGGAGAGAGAATCCTCAGAGGTTGGGAATTTTGAGATCTGTAAATCCTTTTGGGTACTTCACAACAAGCTGCACTCACCACGCATGGGGACAGCAGCATATTGGTATTTTACTGGATATTCAAACTGGAGATCTGGTCTCAAGATCCAGAAATCCAAGAGAGAGTGCTTGTCTAAACCAGGTGTTAAAGGACCCTTTGTGAAATCGGAGCTGTAAAACACCATGAAACATGCTTTGATCTCACTGTGGCAGTCTGTACATTAAATAATATTTGATTTTCGTCAAAAACAATTTGTTTCGCGAAGGCCCTTTATAGAGTCATAGAGGTTTGCAGGATGGAAACAGGCCCTTTGGCCCAACTTGTCCATGCTGCCCCTTTTTTAACCCCGAAGCTAGTCCCAAGTGCCCGCATTTGGCCCATATTGCTCTATACCCATCTCATCCATGTAACTGTCCAAACACTTTTTAAAAGACAAAATTGTACCCACCTCTGCTGCTACCTCTGGCAGCTTGTTCCAGACACTCACCACCCTCTGTGAAAAACATGCCCCTGTCCACCCTTTTGTATCTCTCCCTTCTCACCTTAAAACTATGCCCTCTAGTTTAGACTCCCCTACCTTTGGGAAAAATATTGACTCTCAAGCTGATCTATATCCCTCATTATTTTTATAGACCTTTATAAGACCACCCCTAAGCCTCCTATGCTCCAGAGAAAAAAGTTCCAGTCTATCCAGCCTCTCCTTATAACTCAAACCATCAAGTCGCAGTAGCATCCCAGTAAATCTTTTCTGCGCTCTTTTTCTAATTAAATAATTTCCTGTCTATAATAGGGTGACCAGAACTGTACACGGTATTCGAAGTGTGGCCTTACCAATATCTTGAACAATTTCAACAAGGCGTCCCAATTCCTGAATTCAATGTTCTCACCAATTCAACCAAGCATGCCGAATGACTTCTTCAACACTTTGTCCACCTCTGACTCCACTTTCAAGGAGCTATGAACCTGTGCCCCTCAAGCTCTTTGTTCTATAACTCTCCCCAATGCCCTGCCATTAACTAAGTCCTGCCCCGGTTCGATCTACCAAAATGCATCACCTCGTATTTATCTAAATTAAACTCCATCTGCCATTCGTCAGTCCACTAGCCCAATTGATCGAGATCCCGTTGCAATCCTGGATAACCTACTTCACTTTCCACTATGCCACCAATCTTGGTGTCATCTACAAACTTCCTAACCATGCCTACTAAATTCTCATCCAAATCATTAATATCAATGGCAAATAACAGTGGACCCAGCACCGATCCTTGAGGTCACAGGCCTCCAGTTTGAAAAACAACCCTCATCAACCACCCTCTTCTGTCATCAAGCCAATTTTGTGAGGCTACCTCACCCTGGATCCCGTGAGATTTAACCTTATGCAGCAACTTACCATGTGGTACCTTGTCAAATCTTTGCTAAAGTCCATGTAGACAACATCAACTGCACTGTCCTCATCTACCTTCTTGAGATCGAAAAACTCAATCAAATTTGAGAGACATGATTTTCCACTCACAAAGCTATGCTGACTGTCCCTAATCAGTCATTGCATCTCTGAATGCCTATCTATCCTGTCTCTCAAAATACCTTCTAACAACTTACCCACGACAGATGTGAGGCTCACCGGCCTGTAGTTCCCAGGCTTTTCCTTGCAACCCTTGTTCAACAAAGACACAACATTTGCCACCCTCCAATCTTCAGGCACCTCACCAGTGACTTTAGCTGAGGAAACCTGCTGTTCTGACTCAAGCTGGCCTTTGTGGATCCAGACACACACAAGCATGGTTGACTATTCACTGCCCTCAGAAATGGTTGAGAATAAAAGGCAAAGCAGCTTAATTTCTTCAATCAAGAATGTCTTGGCAGCACAATTATTGACAGAACTTTCCAGTCTTGAAAGACTGATCATCCATGCTGAGGATGTGAAGGATTCACTTGTCCATGGCCGTGTTGGTAAGACTCCGCACACAGTCTGTGTTGGAGATGAAGTAACTTCTTTAAACCCTTTAAACTGAAGAGTGGGTGTGGTGTTGCGTGATGCTCTGCCCTCGCCCAATGTGATTGATTTATCAGGTGCAGCATTGCTTGTCACCACAGTCTATTTGGTAATAGCATGGCACATCCATCACTGCACCATTAAAATCAAATCAGAGGCTTAGCACTGGTTCAATGAGTTGTGCAGATGAGTGTTACGACGGCCATAAAGGACATGGGAGATAGTCATTAGATCTCCCCGTGGGCTTTTCGAAGTACAAACTTCCTGCTTGAGTGGAAGCTTTAACCGGACAGCTATTGCAGGTCCTGGGATACAGACTTGCTTGCGGTAAGTCGTGGTTGCGGCTCTTCCTTTTGCTTTTCAATCAATGGTTTCTGGTCATGGGAAAGTGGATTTGGATGGCTCACTGCATTGGCGATGAGGAGTGAATAAAAAAACCTTTTTTTTCCTCTCTGCAAGCGACAGCCATCGTTCAAGAATCTTCTTCAGTAATGAAAAGCAATTGTGTTTCTTTTTGGGAAACCTGAACCCTATGATAACAGTGTGCAGAGTGCATGCATTACTACTGTCATGTTAGCAACATTGAAGGAGATGAAAAACAAATGTAATATTGTTGACAGCATGTGAGGCCCTGACATTCAGTGTGATTTAAAAAGTTTAAGCTTGCCGCGTGTCCCTGACTTAAACTTTTGATGAGCTAGTCAACCCAGGGAAAAAACCTTTGTGACCTGAAGCCCTCTGTTATACTCCAGAGATAGTGCTTCAACGTGGCCGAGAAACCTCTCGGGAATCTGTCACCCAGTTCTTGTCTGGATTATGAAAATTAGCAGAACGTTTGTGAAGTCATGCTGCCTCTCGATGAATTGTGGCGATATCGATTGGTATGTAGCATAAATAACCTAACTACCCAAAAGATGCTGTTGGCAAAACTCAGTCTGGATTACAACAAATAATTCAAATAACCTTATCAGAACAATGCAGAAGAAGTGCTCTGGAGCTACAAGGGGCGTCAGGCAGCAAAGTCATCCAACGAGGGAGAGTGTCATTGTGTAATCCAGGTGTTAAAGGATCCCTGGCAAGATCGGAGCTTTAAAACACCATGAAACAGTCAGCGAAAGGCAATGATGACCCTAAGCGTGTTCCAGAACATACGCCAGCGAGTTGCAGGATGACAGACAATAAATTATTACAAGTACTGCCAAAGGGTACAGCCAAAGTGAAATTTTAGGAATAGGCAAAATGCGTGCTGCCAAGTGAAGAAACCATGGCCAATACCTGACCGTATCATGCTGCTATTCCCTCTTCCAGAGTCAGGGATATCCAACGGAATCACATCACCATAACAAAGTTTGCCCTCATAATTGCAGATTTATTGGTAAATGACGAACCCATAATGGACATTGGGTCCATCCCTAGTTGGTCTCCGTTATAGGAGAACAGATACACAAAAACCTCCAACCTGGCATCCAACTCCTAAGTTTGGAAGACACGAAGGCCAGGCTAGCCACCAGCACATGGGAATCTTTACAAACAAAAAACACCACAGTGGTCTTGGTGACGTAAAGGCAGTAATCAACTCACCCCCACACACAAGGATCAAGCTTCATGGGGAGAGATTGGCTCCAGAAGATCTGGCTGATGCGGTTGGAGATCTTTAGGCGAGGTGTTGGGTGACTGTACAAAGTCCAGTCGATGCCCTGGAAATTTTCAAGAAGGCCTTGAAAAAGCAAAAGGGGCCAAGGCCAAGATCAGCATCGACCCCGATGCTCAACCTTGGGCAAGACCAGTTCCATACTCCATGCTGGAGAAATTGGAAACTGAACTGGGGTCTCTTGAAAGTTTAGATAGAATAAGGCCTGTGCAATTTGCAGAATGGGTCGTGGCTGTTTTTTAAACCCAGCAAATCATTTTGTCACAGGGACTATAAACTATCAGTGAGCCGATTTTCCAAACTCGATAGGCACCCTTGCTCAGAATCAAAGATCTCTATGCTAACTCAACAGGTGGCCAGATGTTCTCCAACTTGGACATGGGCCACCTCTATCTTCGGCTTGGATGAGTCCTCCTAAAAATATGTGATGAGAAATCACCAGTGCAGCACGAAAGCAAGTGGTTAGCACTGCTGCTTCACAGCTCCAGGAACCTGGGTTCAATTCCTGGCTTGGGTCACTGTCTGTGTGGAGTTTGCACACTCTCCTCTTGTCTGTGTGGGTTTCCTCCGGGTGCTCTGGTTTCCCCTCACGGTCCAAAGATGTGCGGGTTAGGTTGATTGGCCATGCTGAAATTGCCCCTTAGTGCCCTGAGAGGGATTAGCGGGTAAATATGTAGGGATATGGGGGTAGGGCCTGGGTGGGATTGTGGTCGGTGCAGACACGATGGGCCAAATGGCCTCTCTCTGCACTGTAAGGTTTCTATGATTCTATGAAATGTGAACAAGGGACAATACAAGTAAACTCACTTGCCCGTCAATCTCATCAGCATGTCATTTTCCAATGAGTCATGGAGAACATTCTTCAAGGGCAACCCAATGTAGCAGTGTAGATAGATGACTGGTCGTGGGGGCTTCGGAACAGGAACACCTGGCATACTTTAAAAAAGGTCTTGCAGAGATATTCAAAAATGGGCGTGTGCTTGAGGGAGAAATGCATCTTCCAAGCAGCTGAAGTATCCTACTTGGGCTCCCAGTGAGATGGCAATGGGTTAGACTCAGTAGAGGATAAGGTGAAAAACAATCAAGGAAGCATCAACTCCAAGGAACTCCATAGGGTTGAAATTCTTCCTGGGATTCGTAACTTATGATGGAAAAATTATCCTGAATTTGCCTTCTATGCTGACCCCCTTGCACGCCCTACTATGAAAATACAGAGATGGCCCTGGGAAGCTCCACAGGCAGAGGCTTTCGCCGAAGTCAAATGTCAGCTTATTGTAATCTAACATATTGGCCCATTTTGATGCCGACAAATAACTTGTGCTGACGTGCAACGTTTCCCTGTACAGGGTTGGGCCGGTGCTTTTACAGCACGAGAAAGATGGGACGGAGAAGCCCATCGTGTGTGTTCATCCAGGATCTTTCTGGATGTAGAGTGAAGATATTCTCAGATTTGAGGAAGAAGGGTTGGTGTGGAAAAGTTCCATCAGTATGTCTACGGTAGACATTTCACAATCATTCCCAAACACAAATTCTTATTGGGACGTTTCAAACAGGACAAGGCACCCCCTTATTGTCTCTATCCAGATACAGTGTTGGGCCTTTTAATGGCCGCCTACAAATGTCATACAGAGCACCAGTCTGGAACCCAAATTGACAATACAATGAGTCGCGTCCCGTTGCCCACAAGCCTGTTTCCTTTACCAGCATTGCATCAGGTCGTGATGACACTGAATCATTTGGAGTTTGCCAGTCCCTGCAAGGCAGATTAAGAGCCTTGGACCATCAATCAATCTTCAGCATTTGATCCTACATGGTGGATTCCAATGATGACCCTGTGAAGAAATGCAACCTGACCTAGCTAAGACAGACTAGCAGTGTTGAGGATGGGATCATTGAGGGTCTCAAGTGTTGTTCCACCCCAAGGATGACATCCAATATTAATGGAACTACATAATGGACACCTTGGAGTATCAAAGATGAAAATGCTGGCCAGGAGCTCCGTCTGCTGGCCCAGCCTCGACTCAGTCATTACGGACTTGGAGAAGCAGGGTGACTTGTGCTAAGAAAATCAATAGCTTCCCCCCTCAGCCTCTCGACACCCATGGGCATGGTCTGGCAGGCCATGGGTCCAAATACATGTGGACTTTGCAGGGCCCTTCATGGGTTCCATGTTTTTAATCATGGTACATACACACTCCAAATGGTTGGACATGCACTGCACGAGTTCCACAACTTCTCCTCGGCTACGATCAATAAATTGTGATAAAGCTGTTGTACGTATGGGACAGCAGAAGTCCTGGTTTCCAATTATGGCATGGCCATTACTAGCAATGATTTTCAGGATTTTGGCTCTCTATCATCCAACCAGCACTTACTGGCCCGTCGTCAAATAGATTGGCGGAACAAACGGTGCAAACTTTCAGAAATGGCATGAGAAAAACTGATGGCAACCATGGAGAGCAAACTGGCATGATATTTGTTTGACGATAGGACCACACCACTAACAAATGGAGTTGCCTCTGTGGAACTGTTAATGGGATAGCAGCTTCATATCAGACTGAGACTACTGTTTCCAAACCTGGCAGGGAGGGTGGAGACCCAACAAGAAATCAGAAGTGAAATCAAGATTCTGCAAGGACAGAAAGAATGTTTGAAACAGATCATCTAATTCACACAATCAACTTCAGCGATGGCCCCAGTTGGGTCCCTGGAATTGTTACGTCGAAAACGAGGCCTGTAGCTTAAGCTTAAAGCCCAGGGTTAAACTTAAAGTAACAGCTGGATCATCTCAGAGCAGGTTGGCTACTCCTGAACAGGTCTCACTATCAGCCAGGGAGACAGCTGTTTCCAATGTTGGCCCTCAACTCAAAGCTGAGTCCGCATTAGCCTCTCCAGATAATGATGGAATGGACTCAGAGATTGAAGCTGAAGACGTGGTTGTCCAGGCTACAACAAAAGCAAAGAAGGAGATCGCGTCAGTGAACCTGCAATGCTCCCTGGGAAACAGAGGTCCTTATTCACTTCATATCGCCTGACCCAGGCCCGCCTTCAATTTCAGAATAGAAGCTGGAATAAGAACATAAGAACTAGGAGCAGGAGTAGGCCATCTGGCCACTCGAGTCTGCTCCGCCATTCAATAAGATCATGGCTGATCTTTTTATGGACTCAGCCCCACTTACCCGCCCGCTCACCATAACCCTTAATTCCTTTACTGTTCAAAAATCTATCTATCCTTGCCGTAAAAACATTCAATGAGCTAGCTTCAACTGCTTCACAGCACGGGTAATTCCACAGATTCACAACCCTTTGTGGAAGAAGTTCCTCCTCAACTCGGTCCTAAATCTGCTCCCCCTTATTTTGAGGCAATGCCCCCTCGTTCTAGTTTCACCCGCCAGTGGAAACAACTTCCCTGCTTCTATCTTATCTATTCTCTTCATAATCCTATGTTTCTATAAGATCTCCCCTCATTCTTCTGAATTCCAATGAGTTGAACCTCAGTCTCTCCTCATAAGCCAACCCTCTCAACTCCGGAATCAACCGAGTGAATCTCCTCTGCACCCCCTCCAGTGCCAGTATATACTTTCTCAAGAAGGAGACAAACTGTACACAGTACTCCAGGTGTGGCCTCACCAGCACCTTATACAGCTGCAACATAACCTCGCTGTTTTTAAACTCCATCCCATTAGCAACGAAGGGCAAAATTCCATTTGCCTTTTTAATTACCAGCTGCACCTGCAAACCAACTTTTTGTGATTCTTGCATCAGGCCACCCAGGTCCCTCTGTATAGCAGCATGCTGCAATTTTTTACCATTTAAATAATGGTCCATTTTGCTGTTATTCCCACCAAAATGGATGACCTCACATTTACCAACTTTGTACTCCATCTGCCAGAATCATGTTTCAAAGAATGCTGCCCCTATTTTTTCATTGTGGAAAGTCAGTCTTCATGGGGAATATAAGATTGAGTTCATTCACTTCTTGATTTCCTGCCTCTGCCTTTGGAACGTAATTTACTCCCTCCATCCTTAAACATTGGAAAAATTAACGCCGTTGTCTGCTACCCTGACACACATTCCATCTCATCACTACTTGATTTTAATTCCTCTCCCAGCCGCTCACTGAGACCCTGCCAGACTATCTGTGACTTCAGTGTTCAGAATGAAGCTGAACTCCATTTCCTGCATAATTGTCAGTGCAGAAATTTCAACCCATACATTCGTCTGTTCCAATGTTCTCCTGCTGGGCCTCCCACATTGCCCTTTATCTTCAGCTACTCCAATTCTGCTGCCTTTACTGTGTACCCCACCAGACTCCAGATATCACTGTGTGCTCATAATGGCCCCCAGTCCTCAGATATCTTTGATTTAAAATTTCCATTTTCTCGTTTACGAGTCACAGAATTTGAACCTTTCCTGTAAACGCCAGTCTGAAATTCTCCATTGCTCTGACTCTGGCATTGCTCTGACTCTGACTCTGGCTACCAAATAAACCTGTTGGACTTTAACCTGGTGTTGTGAAAATTCTTACTGTGCTTACCCCAGTCCAACGCCAGCATCTCCACATCATGACTACCATCGACGCCGCAAACTGCCGGCTCCAAGTGGAGAGGATCTCCAAGAAGATCGCGCATATCGACACAGACATCAAGTTTCTACAAACATGCAAGAAAGCAGACAAGATTCCGAAAGGACTACGGATCACGAACCCACTCAGGTCAACCTTTAACACGGACTACACTGAGAGACTTTGCCGTCGCACCTCTCTCACCCTCCTCAAACACCTCATACACCAACTCTACAGCAAACGCCGCAGCCTGGAAACCAAGAAAGAATCCATATTCTCAACTTGCGCTCAGGACGCAGACCAGCTGCGAAACTCTGCCAAGCAGACGAGACAAAGGAACTACACCATCGACATGCACACCAAGAACAGGAAACTTGAGAAACTCGGCATCACCACCAGCAGCAACCAAGCCTCCCCCGGTACCACAGTAGAAAACAGTACCACTGCAGGGAAGTCCATTGTCAACCTATCGGACTACACACTTCAGCCAGATGAAATCGAAGTTCTCAGCCGAGGGCTCAACTTTTGCCACACTACCAAAATAGACCCCATCAGTCTCGCAGCGGACACAGAGGAATTCATCAGGCGAATGAGGCTGCGGGAGTTCTTCCACAAACCACAAGAGGCCAACAGCGAACACAATGAGACAGCTAATGAACCGGAACAGCAGACAGAGAGACCCGCAGTGCAACCGAAGAGGAAAGAGTCGAATTGGACTCCTCCGGAAGGCCGCTGCCCTTGACTTGACATGTATGCCCAAGCCATCAGGAGGTGCGTCAACACCAAATTCATCAGCCGCACCCACAAGACAGCACCGAACATCACCCAAGCACAACACAACGCCATCCACGCTCTCAAGACCAACCGCAACATTGTCATCAAACCAGCAGACAAAGGAGGGGCCATCATCCTACTGAACAGAACGGATTACTGCAAAGAAGTATACCGACAACTGAACAACGAGGAACACTACAGACAGTTACCCATAGATCCGACCAAAGAACACACCCGTCAACTCAACACTCTGATCAAAACCTTTGATCTGGACCTTCAGAGCACCCTCCGTGCTCTCATCCCACGTACTTCACGCGTTGGAGATCTGTACTGCCTCCCAAAAATACACAAGGCAAACACACCCGGCCGTCCCATCGTTTCAGGAAATGGAACCCTGTGCGAGAACCTCTCCGGCTATGTCGAGGGCATCTTGAAACCCATTGTACAAAGAACCCCCAGCTTTTGTCGCGACACTACGGACTTCCTACAGAAACTCAACACACATGGAGCAGTTGAACCAGGAGCACTCCTCGTCACAATGGATGTCTCGGCACTCTACACCAGCATCCCCCACGATGATGGCATTGCTGCAACGGCCTCAGTACTCAATACCGTCAACTGCCAGTTTCCAGATGCAATTTTACAACTCATCCGCTTCATCCTGGACCACAATATCTTCACCTTCAACAACCAGTTCTTCATCCAGACACACGGAACAGCCATGGGGACAAAATTCGCACCTCAATATGCCAACATCTTCATGCACAGGTTCGAACAAGACTTCTTCACCGCACAGGACCTTCAACCGATGCTATACACTAGATACATCGATGACATTTTCTTCCTTTGGAGTCATGGTGAACAATCACTGAAACAACTATATGATGACATCAACAAGTTCCAACCCACCATCAGACTCACCATGGACTACTCTCCGGAATCGGTTGCATTCTTGGACACACGCATCTCCATTAAGGACGGTCACCTCAGCACCTCACTGTACCGCAAGCCCACGGATAACCTCATGATGCTCCACTTCTCCAGCTTCCACCCTAAACACGTAAAAGAAGCCATCCCCTACGGACAAGCCCTCCGAATACACAGGATCTGCTCGGATGAGGAGGATCGCAACAGACACCTCCAGACGCTGAAAGATGCCCTCATAAGAACAGGATATGGCGCTCGACTCATCGATCAACAGTTCCGAGGCGTCACCGCGAAAAATCGCACCGACCTCCTCAGAAGACAAACACGGGACACGGTGGACAGAGTGCCCTTCGTCATCCAGTACTCTCCAGTTTTTACACAAATTCGACACTTAGATTCTTTTTGGGAGAATCGCCCCGAACATGTTATAGAAATATTGGAATTAAGTGATGATCTGAAACTTTAAGTGGAAATTAATCATCGTCAAACAAGATTTCCAATAACTCAATTTTATTTCCTGCTCAACCTTGACTGATACTGCAAAATAAATCTCTCAAATCAGCAAAGACAGTGTCTTAATGCAACTAACATTTTCTCTCTGTTCTAATTGAAGATGTCCAACAGAAGCACAAGGAGACACTCCGGGTACAAACTGAAACACTGAGAATGAACACTGCCCTAATAAAGGAGAAGGTTAAGATTTTCCAGCTGGTTGATCGATACGCTGAGCTAACGGTTATTTCTACTTGTGGATCGGACACTTGTGGAACGTGAACTGCTGGCAAGAGGCCGAGACCATGAAGAATGGAGAGAGAAACATCTCCGGAGAGAACGAGAAAAAATCCGAACTGATCAATTGCTCCAGAGAAGCTTTTCCCAGAGAAAATCCAATTCTGGGAATTCAGCAGCAGTGAGTGGAGTCCCGGGAATTTGAAAAACACCAATGTTACGAAAGATTGTTTATTACTGGGCCACTGGGAAAATATAACCAGACTTTCAATTTGTTTGCAGTTTCAAATTGTGGGGTTTGAACACGATGAACTGTCGAATAAACATGAGGAATCTGACACTGTTTTTCTACCCTTACTTTGGGAATATTTTGGCAGAGCTCTGGAAGAACCCAGAGGGATTACTGTTTATATTCGATGGTTTGGATGAATTCAAGGACAGTATTGATTTTGCCGACAATCGGATAAATACAGAACCTCAGTCCATGTGCACAGACCCCGAATGCTGGTGTGAAGTGTCTGACATTGTGTACAGTTTAATACAGCACAAGCTGCTCCCAGGATGTTCAGTGCTAGTGACCAGTCGCCCCACTGCATTACATTTGTTGGAAAAGGCTGAGATCAGTGTCTGCGCTGAAATCCTGGGATTTTTTGGTGATAAACAGACTATTTCAACAAGTTTTCTGAAGATCAGACGGTGGCAGCGGCTGTGTTCAAACACGTGGAGGAGAATGAGATCCTGTACACCATTTGCTACAACCCTTCCTGCTGCTGGATCCTCGGTCTGTCACTGGGTCCCTTCTTTACACAAAGAGACAGGAAACGGCAGCAAGTTCCCAAGACCATCTCCCAACTATATTCCTACTATATTTACAACATTCTGAAAAATCATGGCCGAGAGATTGAAAACCCCCGTGATGTGTTGCTGAAGCTTGGTGAGATGGCCCACACAGGAGTTTCTGAGAAGAAGATTGTGTTTGGAAATGGAGCTTTGATCAAATACAATCTGCAACCTTCCCAGTTCCTGTCTGGGTTCCTGATGGAACTTTTGGAGAGTGATAATTCTGCCCAGAGTGTGGCTTACACATTCCCACACCTCACCATCCAAGAGTTTGTAGCTGCACTCTCACAATTCCTGACTCCAGATCCCAGGGAGATCGGGAAATTCCTCAGTGAAGCCCACAGCGAGGAAGATGGGCGATTTGAGATACTTCTCCGTTTTGTTACCGTTCTCTCCTCCCCACAGTCAGCTCGACCCCTGCAGGGGTTTCTGGGTCCATTTCTTCATCAAACAACCTGCCAGATGATTGACTGGGGGAAGGAGAATGTTGAAGGACAGATTGGGAGCATGGGGAGTGAAACTGGGAAAAGGAAACTCTTGAACACATTTCACTACCTGTTTGAGTCTCAGAATAAACTGCTGCCTGCTGAAAGTGTTTCCCCAGATCACAGTGAAATCTGGGGAAACACTTTCATTTAGTGGATTGTTACTGAACCCAATTGACTGTGTGATCCTGCCTCATGTCACTGGATTCTGTGATGCAATAAATCACCTCGATCTACAGCGATGCGACAGTCAGTGTGAAGAACTCCAGCAGCTGGGATCCGTTCTGCACAAATGTCAGGAGTTGAGGTAACTGTTTGGTCTGAGCTGATATTTTAATTGTTGAGGATCCATTTCCTTTCTTCTAAATAAAACAGAGGCAGGTTCCATTAAGGAAGTCAAGAGGGAAACAATGTCCAGTGGTCACAGGGAAAGGAGAGGAAACTGGCACAAAGTCTGTCCTGATTTGAGAGCAGATGCAGAGATGATGAGCTGATTGACCTCCTTCTGAATCTGTAAGAAATCTGTGAATCTATGATGAAACTACAGCAGGTCAAGAAGGCAGATTCTCGTGGGCAACTCGGCACAGGCAATAAATGCTGGCATAACTGGCGATGTTCGCATTCCTTGAATGAATATAAAGATTCCTGGGAGAAATTTTAAATAAATAGAAGTGTAAAGGCCTTCCTATAAACTGAAAAAAGGATATTTCACTCTCGCAATGGAAACCACCTGATTATTTATGATGCTATAAAGAATTTAGTTCCTCTTCTGTTCAGTGCAGCTTACAGTTAATGGTTAATTATTATCAGGATTATTTTCCTGCGCTCTGCCTCTGTTATGTATTATAGTTGGTGTGTGTTATATCAGAACAATTCCCTTTACAAATCACGTGATCACTGCTGACATCATCAGTTTGGGTTGCGGTGGAGGTTCAGTCTTGTATTAAACCTTCCTGTTCAGTTACAGCAACGCACGAGTTTTTATGTACCATGGTTCCGACTGCAGCCTTGTAAAAGGCCCAGCATAAAATAGCCTGTACCTCAATTCCAGGCAGTGCGTTCCAGACCTGAACCACTCGCTGTGTGGAAAAAAAAGTTTTTTTTTCACATTTCATTTGTTTCTTTTGCAAATCGCTTTAAATCTTGTTCTTGATCCTTGTCCAATTTCTTTCTACCTGCTCTGTCCAGCACCCACATTATTTTGAACATTTCTATCAAATCTCCTCTTCGCATTCTTTCCTCAAGGATGAACGGTCCCAACGTCTCCAATCGATCCTTTTAACTGCAGGTTCTTACCCCTGTAACCAATCTTGTAAACCTCTTCAGCACTCTCTGTGTTCTAAGCCTTCCTAAAGAATGACACTCAGAACTGAGATCGAACAAGTGTATTTTACAGGTTCAGCACAGCCTCCTGGCTGTTGTACTCTAAGCCCTATTGACAATGTTGTGATCCCAGCTGACTGCTGGACAGTCAGGTCGAAGAGCAGAAATCCACCTCAGTAGATCATAACACTTTTTTATTATTTAGAAATGTAGGTGAAGAGAATAACAAAATTGCCAATTAACTTTTAACAAAATACTAAAACCTTTATTTTTAACAAGTTGCACTACTACTTCACCCCATCTAACTTCACAGATGGATGCAGATCAGTAAAGATGACACAAAATGCTCTAATGTTCTCAGTAAGTACACAGTCCATGTAAATCAACAAGCCAACTGTAGTCAGATACACAGCACTCTGAAACTAAGTGACAGATGCCACCTCAAGTAACTTGAGTGGATTCTTCATTAAATCCCCCCAATTGTTTGTCACGCTGTGAAAAAACAAGTCCCACTTCCACACCAGTGTCTCTGAACTCCACTCGAGAAAAACAGGCTTTGGAAGATTTTCCCAAACAACACTTTCTCTCAGATGCCTTCACCAAGGATCCCCCTTATATATTTCAATGTGTCCTTCCATTCTTCCTCGATACCAAGCCACGCCAACAGTACACCAGTGCTTCATAGGCTGTATGAAGGTGTCACCAACTGGATTATATCAGATGTCTGGATGCTCATTAGCAAACTTTACCACGTCTGCACCTTGAAGCTCTGTCTTGAACTGGAAGCCTCTATCTGCCTCCCTCTTCAACTTCAGAGAGCAGTAGCTGGTTCAGATATCAGTTCTTTGTCCCTTTAACTTCTGTCTTCCTGGCACACCTCTATTCCTGCTTGGTTTCTGACGGTTATTTATCTTCTGGGACCTGCTTTTTGAATCCCTGCGCTGTCCTGCCTGTACTGGCACCCTCTGTGAACACCGTCTTGCTTCTCAGGTTAACTGGTTCCAACTGAACCAAAGTGCTTCTATCCTTCAGTTTGGCTCTGAAAATAAGCAACAGATTTTAGCCTCTATAACTGTTTCAATGTTGAAAAGTTATGTCAGGGAAAAGCGTGGATCCCAATACCGACCAGAAGGGTTCTCCAGGACCAACATCCTCCAGCCTGAAAAATATCCATTGACCATTCCTCCTTGTTCATCCAGTGTTTTTATCCACGTTGCTACTTTCCCTTTTATTCCATGAGCTTTTGCCACAAGTCTGTTGTGTGTCACTGTGTCAAATGATTTTTGAATGTCTCTGCACACCACATCAATAGCAGCACCGTTATCGACTCTTTCTGTTGCTTCCTCCAATTTACAGCATTATAAAGGTAGTCCCAAACGGCAGTTTTTTAATGGCCAATGAACTTAGATTTCCTGTGTGTCACTGTCAGATTTACCATTCTCCTTTTAAACTCAGTGTGGACAGGTTCAGAGTAGCTGAATGATCCACTGCCCCTCCATCTTCACAGTAGCTGAATGGTCCACTGCCCCTGATCCACTGCCCCTCCATCTTCATAGTAGCTGCATGATCCACTGCCCCTCCATCTTCACAGTAGCTGCATGATCCACTGCCCCTCCATCTTCATAGTAGCTGCATGATCCACTGCCCCTCCACCTTCATAGTAGCTGCATGATCCACTGCCCCTCCATCTTCATAGTAGCTGCATGATCCACTGCCCCTCCATCTTCACAGTAGCTGCATGATCCACTGCCCCTCCATCTTCATAGTAGCTGCATGATCCACTGCCCCTCCATCTTTACAGTAACTGCATGATCCACCGCCCCTCCATCTTCATAGTAGCTGAATGGTCCACTGCCCCTCCATCTTCATAGGAGCTGAATGGTCCACTGCCCCTCCATCTTCATAGTAGCTGCATGATCCACTGCCCCTCCATCTTCATAGTAGCTGCATGATCCACTGCCCCTCCATCTTCATAGTAGCTGAATGGTCCACTGCCCCTCCATCTTCATAGTAGCTGAATGGTCCACTGCCCCTCCATCTTCATAGGAGCTGCATGATCCACTGCCCCTCCATCTTCATAGTAGCTGCATGATCCACTGCCCCTCCATCTTCATAGTAGCTGAATGGTCCACTGCCCCTCCATCTTCATAGGAGCTGCATGATCCACTGCCCCTCCACCTTCATAGGAGCTGCATGATCCACCGCCCCTCCATCTTCATAGGAGCTGCATGATCCACTGCCCCGCCATCTTCATAGTAGCTGCATGATCCACCGCCCCGCCACCTTCATAGTAGCTGCATGATCCACCGCCCCTCCACAATCATAGTAGCTGCATGATCCACTGCCCCTCCACCTTCATAGTAGCTGCATGATCCACCGCCCCGCCACCTTCATAGTAGCTGCATGATCCACCGCCCCTCCACCTTCATAGTAGCTGAATGATCTACTGCCCCTCCATCTTCATAGTAGCTGCATGATCCACTGCCCCTCCACCTTCATAGTAGCTGAATGATCTACTGCCCCTCCATCTTCATAGTAGCTCCATGATCCACCGCCCCGCCACCTTCATAGTAGCTGCATGATCCACTGCCCCTCCACCTTCATAGTAGCTGAATGATCCACTGCCCCTCCATCTTCATAGTAGCTGCATGATCCACCGCCCCTCCACAATAATAGGAGCTGCATGATCCACCGCCCCTCCACCTTCATAGTAGCTGCATGATCCACTGCCTCTCCACAATCATAGTAGCTGCATGATCCACTGCCCCTCCACCTTCATAGTAGCTGCATGATCCACCGCCCCGCCACCTTCATAGTAGCTGCATGATCCACCGCCCCTCCACCTTCATAGTAGCTGAATGATCTACTGCCCCTCCATCTTCATAGTAGCTGCATGATCCACTGCCCCTCCACCTTCATAGTAGCTGAATGATCTACTGCCCCTCCATCTTCATAGTAGCTCCATGATCCACCGCCCCGCCACCTTCATAGTAGCTGCATGATCCACTGCCCCTCCACCTTCATAGTAGCTGAATGATCGACTGCCCCTCCATCTTCATAGTAGCTGCATGATCCACCGCCCCGCCACCTTCATAGTAGCTGCATGATCCACCGCCCCTCCACCTTCATAGTAGCTGAATGATCTACTGCCCCTCCATCTTCATAGGAGCTGAATGGTCCACTGCCCCTCCATCTTCATAGTAGCTGCATGATCCACTGCCCCTCCATCTTCATAGTAGCTGAATGGTCCACTGCCCCTCCATCTTCATAGTAGCTGAATGGTCCACTGCCCCTCCATCTTCATAGGAGCTGCATGATCCACTGCCCCTCCATCTTCATAGTAGCTGCATGATCCACTGCCCCTCCATCTTCATAGGAGCTGCATGATCCACTGCCCCTCCACCTTCATAGGAGCTGCATGATCCACCGCCCCTCCATCTTCATAGGAGCTGCATGATCCACTGCCCCGCCATCTTCATAGTAGCTGCATGGTCCACCGCCCCGCCACCTTCATAGTAGCTGAATGATCTACTGCCCCTCCATCTTCATAGTAGCTGCATGATCCACCGCCCCTCCACCTTCATAGTAGCTGAATGATCTACTGCCCCTCCATCTTCATAGTAGCTGCATGATCCACTGCCCCTCCACCTTCATAGTAGCTGAATGATCTACTGCCCCTCCATCTTCATAGTAGCTCCATGATCCACCGCCCCGCCACCTTCATAGTAGCTGCATGATCCACTGCCCCTCCACCTTCATAGTAGCTGCATGATCCACCGCCCCTCCACAATCATAGGAGCTGCATGATCCACTGCCCCTCCACCTTCATAGTAGCTGCATGATCCACCGCCCCGCCACCTTCATAGTAGCTGAATGATCTACTGCCCCTCCATCTTCATAGTAGCTCCATGATCCACTGCCTCTCCACCTTCATAGTAGCTGCATGATCCACTGCCTCTCCACCTTCATTGTAGCTGAATGATCCACTGCCCCTCCATCTTCATAGTAGCTGCATGATCCACCGCCCCTCCACAATCATAGGAGCTGCATGATCCACCGCCCCGCCATCTTCATAGTAGCTGCATGATCCACCGCCCCGCCACCTTCATAGTAGCTGCATGATCCACCGCCCCTCCACCTTCATAGTAGCTGAATGATCTACTGCCCCTCCATCTTCATAGTAGCTCCATGATCCACTGCCCCGCCACCTTCATAGTAGCTGAATGATCTACTGCCCCTCCATCTTCATAGTAGCTGCATGATCCACTGCCTCTCCACCTTCATTGTAGCTGAATGATCGACTGCCCCTCCATCTTCATAGTAGCTGCATGATCCACTGCCCCTCCACCTTCATAGTAGCTGAATGATCCACTGCCCCTCCACCTTCATAGTAGCTGAATGATCCACTGCCCCTCCACCTTCATAGTAGCTGCATGATCCACTGCCCCTCCACCTTCATAGTAGCTGAATGATCCACCGCCCCGCCACCTTCATAGTAGCTGAATGATCCACTGCCCCTCCACCTTCAGAGTAGCTGCATGATCCACTGCCTTTCCGACTCCCAGCTAAGTTGAACATGCCTGTTCCAGCCTGGAGCCACAGACCGGACTGAATTGGATTACCTCTAGATTGTGGTGACTGCCTCCTGGTCCTCTCTTCACACATTCCAACAAACTGAGATAGCTGCAAATTAAACCCGTTCGCATTGCTTGGAAAGCAGCTATGCTCACTACCATATCACCATCACTGCATGTACGGACTCTTGTGGTGTAAGTGCACCCACAGTGCCGTTAGCTGGAGAGTGCCAAGATTTTGACTCAGTCACTGTGAAGGAACTGCGA
Organism: Mustelus asterias; assembly: GCF_964213995.1. Taxonomy (NCBI): domain Eukaryota; kingdom Metazoa; phylum Chordata; class Chondrichthyes; order Carcharhiniformes; family Triakidae; genus Mustelus; species Mustelus asterias. The sequence goes on along the minus strand of NW_027590330.1, from coordinate 269,726 downwards.
TATATTTCCATGCCAGAATGTTGTGCATCGTGGAAGGGAGTTTCCAGGGGGTAATGTTTCCATTCATCTGCTGCCCTCGTCCTTCTAGGGGTAGAAATCACAAGATTGGAAAATGCTTTGTAACGGGCCATGGTTAGTTGCTGCACTGCATCTTGTAGATGGTACACACTATTAACTCTGTACCTCTGTGCTGGAAGGAGTGAATGTTGAAGTTAATGGGTGGATTGCCAATCAAACAAGCTGGATGGTGGCGAGCTTCTTGAATCTAGAGCTGCAGTCATGCAGTGAATTGGATAGTATTCAATCAAATTCCTGACATATGTCTTGTAGATGGTGGAAATATTTTGGGAAGTCAAGAGGTGAGTTACTCTGCGCAGAATTCCTGGTCTTTAACCTTCACTTATAGCCGCAGTATTGATCTGGCTAATCTGTGTCTGATCAATGGTAACAACCAGGATGCTGAAAGTGGGGGATTCAGGAGGATAATGCCATTGAATGTACAGGGAGATGATTGGATTCACTCTTGTTTGAGATGGTCATAGCCTGGCACTTGTCAGCCTTTCCCAGAATATTTCCAATTTTTGTTGCATTTGTACACGTCCTGCTTCGCTCTCTTGAGGAGTGAGGAATGGTGCTGAAAGTTGTGCAGTCATCAGCGACCATCCCCACTTCTGACTTTATGATGGAGGGAATGTCATTGATGAAGCAGCTGAAGATGGTTGTGGCTTAGGTCACTCCCCTGAGAAATTCCTGCTGTGATGTCCTGAAGATGGTGTGACTGACCTCCAACAACCACAACTATCTTCCTTTGTTCTGGTATTACTCCGGCTATGTCGAGGGCATCTTGAAACCCATTGTACAAAGAACCCCCAGCTTTTGTTGCGACACGACGGAATTCCTACAGAAACTCAACACACATGGAGCAGTTGAACCAGGAGCACTCCTCGTCACAATGGATGTCTCGGCACTCTACATCAGCATCCCCCACGATGATGGCATTGCTGCAACAGCCTCAGTACTCAATGCCGTCAACTGCCAGTTTCCAGATGCAATTTTACAACTCATCCGCTTCATCCTGGACCACAATATCTTCACCTTCAACAACCAGTTCTTCATCCAGACACACGGAACAGCCATGGGGACAAAATTCGCACCTCAATATGCCAACATCTTCATGCACAGGTTCGAACAAGACTTCTTCACCGCACAGGACCTTCAACCGATGCTATACACTAGATACATCGATGACATTTTCTTCCTTTGGAGTCATGTTGAGCAATCACTGAAACAACTATATGATGACATCAACAAGTTCCATCCCACCATTAGACTCACCATGGACTACTCTCCGGAATCGGTTGCATTCTTGGACACACGCATCTCCATTAAGGACGGTCACCTCAGCACCTCACTGTACCGCAAGCCCACGGATAACCTCATGATGCTCCACTTCTCCAGCTTCCACCCTAAACACGTAAAAGAAGCCATCCCCTACGGACAAGCCCTCCGAATACACAGGATCTGCTCGGATGAGGAGGATCGCAACAGACACCTCCAGACGCTGAAAGATGCCCTCATAAGAACAGGATATGGCGCTCGACTCATCGATCAACAGTTCCGAGGCGCCACAGCGAAAAACCGCACCGACCTCCTCAGAAGAGAAACACGGGACACGGTGGACAGAGTACCCTTCGTCGTCCAGTACTTCCCCGGAGCGGAGAAGCTACGGCATCTCCTCCGGACCCTTCAACATGTCATTGATGAAGACGAACATCTCGCCAAAGCCATCCCCACACCTCCACTTCTTGCCTTCAAACAACCACGCAACCTCAAACAGACCATTGTCCGCAGCAAACTACCCAGCCTTCAGGACAACAGTGACCACGACACCACACAACCCTGCCACAGCAACCTCTGCAAGACGTGCCGGATCATCGACACGGATGCCATCATCTCACGAGAGAACACCATCTACCAGGTACACGGTACCTACTCTTGCAACTCGGCCAACGTTGTCTACCTGATACGGTGCAGGAAAGGATGTCCCAAGGCATGATGCATTGGGGAAACCATGCAGACGCTACGACAATGGGTGAATGAACACCGCTCGACAATCACCAGGCAAAACTGTTCTCTCCCTGTGGGGGAGCACTTCAGCAGTCACGGGCATTCAGCCTTGGATCTTCAGGTAAGCGTTCTCCAAGGCGGCCTTCACGACACACGACAGCGCAGAGTCGCTGAGCAGAAACTGATAGCCAAGTTCCGCACACATGAGGACGGCCTAAACCGGGATGTTGGATTTATGTCACATTATCAGTAACCCCCACAGCTTGCCTCCTGGGCTTGTAGAATCTCACTAGCTGTTCTGTCTGGAGACAATACACATCTCTTTAACCTGTGTTAAATGCTCCCTCCACCCACATTATCTGTACCTTTAAGACCTGGCTGGCTGTAGAGATTTGCATTCTAATTAGTATTCTGTAACTTGATTTCTGTGTCTGTGCACTGTTGGAGAACAGATATCCACCCCATCTGATGAGGGAGCTGTGCTCCGAAAGCTTATGGTATTTGCTACCAAATAAACCTGTTGGACTTTAACCTGGTGTTGTGAGACTTCTTACTGTGATTACTCCAACCGGCAGCTTTTTCTCTCATTTCCGTTGACTTCAGTTTTTGTCTGGTTCCTTGATGCTCCATGTGGTCATCTGCTGCCTTGATGTCAAGGGCAGTCACTCTCATCTCTCATCCTTAGTTCAGCTCTGTTGTCCGTGTTTGCATCAAGCCTGTAATGAGGTAGGGAGCTGAGTAACCCTGACTCAGCACAAGCTCAGAGTCAGCGAGCAGGTTATTGTTAATTCAGTGCCATTTGATAGTATTGAAGACACCTTCCATTTCTGTGTTGATGATCGAGGGTAGACTGATGGAGTGGTAACTGGACAGATTGGATTTGTTCTGTTTTTTGTGTACGGTCATACCTGGGCAATTTCCCACTATTTTGGGTAAATGCCAGTGTTATAGCTGTACTGGAACAGCTTGGCTCGGAACAAAGCAACGTCTGAAGCACAAATCTTCAGTACAATTGCTGGAATATTGTTAAGAGCCATGATCTTCGCAGTATCCAGTACCTTCAGCTGTTTCTTGACATCATATGGAGTGAATCGAATTGACTGAAGACTGATATCTGTGATGCTGGGGACCTCGGTATGGTTCAGCCATTGAAGTTAGTTACAAATATTTGAGCCATATCTTTTGCACTGATGTGCTAGTCTCCTCCATCATGAGGATGGGAATATTGTGGAGCCTCCCCCTTCTGTTATTTCATCGTCCACTACCATTCACAACCAAATGTGGCAGGACCGCAGAACTTAGATCTAAGCCGAGGCAACCAGAATTTCCTGAATGAGGAAACCTGCTGCTGGAAACTGCCAGACAAACTGTCAGTGACGTGAAACAGGATTTTCTGATCGATCCTCACAAAGGGAAAGGATTATCGGGAAGAGAGAACTCCCGGGAATTCCCGGAAACAGAACACTGCATACCTGCAGAAAATGTAGAGCCTGTTTAATATGGAATATAGTGGGAGACACCCCTCTCCTATAAACTAATCAAACAGGAATATTTCAACTTTCTAATGGGAGAATATCTTTCCTTGCTGTATAAAATCCGGATCTTACAGCAACAGTTAGCCCAGTTTCAGACTTTAACTCACCCTGAGATATTTTACAGATTAATCTCATGTCAGAGTTAAGTAGTACAGGGAATCCTGAGGGATCCACTCTCACAGCTTTATCATTTAACTCTCACTAAATTGTACAATTCTCATAATATCCAGGATTTATGTAGCAGCAGAAATGATTTGAATTTCCAGAAACTTGGCAGCTTCTGAGATTCAGGACGGTAATTCTGATGATCAGGAAATGAGACCAGACTGAGGGACATGTTTAAAAATTACTTGCTTGTTCACAGGACGTGGGAATCTCTGGTTAGACCAGCATTTATTGCCCATCCCTAATTGCCGTCACCTTCTCGAGGGGCCATTAGCAGTGGGAAATAAATGCTGGTCCACCAGCGACACCCATATCCCATGGACAATTAAACACAAATATATATTTTGCGAGGTGTACAAGTGGTTTTCACCAGTCGGCAAACCAGTGATAGTCAATTGTTCATCATTTTTCATTGCTGACTATTTTATTTCCCATTTAACGAAAAGGACAATTGGTTATGGCGTAGTATTGTAACATGAATCAGTTTTCCACTGGTGCTAAGTTTCTGACACAAAAATAAGCCCAGTTTCTTCTTCCTGGTGAAAATTCAGCTGATTTTAATGTGTTTCTCACTCTCTCCATTTTGTTTGGATCACAACATGAGAGATTGAGGAGTGAAACTACTGTGTGCGGCTCTGAGGAATCCAGACTGCAAAATACAGGTACTGAGGTAAGGATCAGACTCTGATACTTTATAATAATTGGATGTCTGATAGTGTAAATTATTATCAGTGTCAGTAATAGTGTCATTAATAAACACTACACACTATCATTCCTGTCAGTATTCGTGTTACTGTTAAACACCACGGATTTACTCTGATTCCTGTAACCTTTGTCTCTGACCTCCAGGTCGGAGGGTAAGAGCCTCAGATATTCTCACCGCTGCACTCAGTACAAACCATTCACTGATCTGTCTGAACCCGAGTTACAATAAACTGAGATTCCGGAGTGAAAGCTTTAACTAATCATTAATAGTTATTCTCAAAAACATTCATCAGAATAAAAAAGATGGACAAAATAATTAAATGCTTCTCGAAATACCATTTTATGGGAGGCCACATGTTCAAATTAGTTAATTTGTCATTCAGATTATAGATGTTTAAGTCTGTAAATTTCTCAGTTGAATTAAAAATAGAAAATTGCTGTATATAGGTAAGACAGTTAACCAATGACATTGGAATCTGATGAGTTGCATCCCGAGGGATCCACTCTCGAATTTGTGTTAAACGAAGCTTGAGGATCATGTAAAAAAAAAGGCAGAGATCGAGGTGGAGAGGATTAGGAAGGGAATTCCAGAGATTACAGCCCAGGAGCTCATACACCCCAGGAGGCGGGACAGTAAGTTACAATGAGGAAATCAGAACCTTACAAATGGAGCAAGATAGGTTAGGAGAGTGGGCCAAAATGTGGCAGATGGAGTTTAACGTGGATAAGTGAGAGGTTGTGTATTTTGCTTGGAAAAATGGGAAGCGCGACTTCAGGGTGCTCCGGTGCAGAGGGATCTGGGTGTCCTCGTTCATGAGTCACAGAAAACTAGCATGCAGGTACAACAGATAATAAAGAAAATGAATAAAATGTTGGAACTTATACCAAAAGGAATATAATATAAAAGTAAGGAAGTATTGTTGCAACGATACAAGGCATTGGTGAGGCTGCACCTGGAGTATTCTGCACAGTTTTGGTCCCCTTATTTGAGGAAAGATGAAGTGGCATTGGAGGCAGTTCAGAGGAGGTTCACAAGATTGATTTCAGAGATGAGGGGTTTGTTGTATAAAGAGAGATTGAACAGTTTAGGCCCAGACTCTCTGGAATTTAGAAGAATGAGGGAAGATGAAGTATAGAAGATGATAAAAGGTATGGATTAAGTAAAAGTGGAGTGGATGCTTCCGCTGGTGGGGCATTCTGGGATGAGAGGTCATAGTCTTAGGATATGGGGGAACAAATTTACAACAGAGTTGAGGAGAAACTACTTCTCGCAAAGGATTGTGAATCTGTGGAATTCGCTACCCCAAAGTGCGGTGGTTGGTGGTACAGTGAGTAAATTTAAGGAGAACTTAGACAGATTTCTAATTGGTAATGTGTTGAAGGGTTCTGGGGAGAAGGCAGGAAAATGGAGTTGAGGAGCCTATCATCCGTGACCAGTGGCGGAGTGGACTCGATGGGCTGAATGGCCTAATTCTACCCCTATATCGTATGAACTTAGGAGCTCAAGGCTCAGCTCAGCTGCGATTGGTAATAATCACAGTACAGAATAGTCGGAATTATATCCCTATTAATAATGGACAGTGTTTTCAACACACACAATGATACTGAAAGTACTGTTGCTATCAATATTCGTGTTATTAGAAACACTGTCCACTATTAATAGACACATAATCAGCCTGGCAGCAAAGTTAAAGCCATGAAATGAAAGAGACGAAGGCAGCATGGATATGGAGTTATCTGTGAGACAGACAGGAGTGGCGAACTGTAATCTTTCAGTTGGAGGAAGCTTACAGTGGCTTTCCCCAGCAATCAGTAGAGTGTTACTATGGCTAGTTGTCTTTACATAGATTCACAAATTAGACTTGAATATATCTAAAAATGAGATGTGAACCTGGTGAACTTACAGCACACGGCCATTTGCGGACCAGACAGCGGAAGCAGCATATGATAGACCGAGGTCAATCATCCCAAAACCAATGGATCAGATCAGAGATCTGCAGTCTTGTCATATCCACTCATCAATAGTGTTAGACATGCCACAAATGTTGGACACACCGCTAACATTAGGCAACACAGTGACAGAACGGGTAGCTATGCTGCCTCACAGCGCCAGGGACCAGGGTTCAATTCCCACCTTGGATGACTGTATGTGTGGAGTTTGCACGTTCCCCCAGTGTCTGTGTGGGTTTCCTCCACGTGCTCCAATTTTCTCCCACAGTCCAAAGATGGGCAGGTTCGGTTGATTGGCTCTGCTAAGTTGTCCCTTAGTGTCCCAAGATGTGTAGGTTCGGGGGATTGGTGGGCCATATATGTGGAGTTACAGAGATAGGGCCTGAGTAGAATATTCATTTGAAGAGTTGGTGCAGACTCGATGGGCCAAGTGGCCCACTGGATCAGCAAGCCATCCACCAAATTAAATATTGACTCTGTCCACCACTGACACACAGTGGCATCAGTGTGTACTGCACACAAGGTGGACTGTAGCAATTCACCAAGGCTCCTGAGGTAGCGTTTTCCAAACGCGTACTTTCTATCACCTAGATGGGCAAAGAAATCAGAAGAATGGAACACCTTCAGATTCCCTTCCAAGTCACACATCACCCAACTTGGAATATATTGCTTTTCCATCACGACTGTGGGATCATAATCCCAGATGTCCCTTCCGATAGACATTGTACCAGGTAGTCTGCAGAATATATGAAGATGGCTCACCACCCCCTTCTCAAGGGCAGTTGGGGATGGGCTACAAATATTGATTGGCATTGCCCGTGTAACCATCGCCATGAAAAAAATTAAGACCGGCGCTACCCACTGAAGGGATGGGTAATTGTGCCTGTGTGTAACCCAAACCCAGTTACAGAGGAGAGAGACAACAGCTGCTAAAGGGCAACTTGTGTGACCATTGAGCAGGCCAGAGGAATTCTAAAGATAGATCTGTTGGAACCCTTCAAAATGCCCAGAAAGAGTCTCAAATGTCCTGGTGTTGTGCTGTGCTCCATACAACCTGAAGAAAGTGTGATGCCATACGATGTTAACCAGACACTTTATGATGAGGCACCCCATGGACCATGGGCCAGGTACCCTGGGATATGTTGGGAGGTTCGAGATTCAGTCAGACAGACACGTTTTGCATCAGTCTTACATACACAGCCATTCAACGTGATAAATCTTCCACCTTCTGCAGCCCTGTTGCTGTTTCTGTGAATGTTTTACCATTTCTCTGGAGCCGTCACTACGTGAGACAGACATTGGAAATGTATTAACCTCAATCAGTGCTGTGTTTCCCATCTCACATTCTCAGCACTTTCCGCTGAGCTACAGACAGGATCTTTATCTCTCTGCTCTGAGAATTTCGAAGACGGTGGCCTTTGTCCTTGGATTTTATGAGTCCTGGAAGGATCCAGCGGACTGCAGGTCCTCTGCACAGATCCGGATCATCGCTTCGTGGGGTGCGTGTGTCACAGTTGGAGCAGAAGAGGACCACTGCCCAGGGAGCATCTGAAAGGAGCTCCCAAATGTTGCAGGCAGACGCTCCTATACCCATTCAGGGCAAACTGAACCCTCCCTGCTGAGCTGGGGAGGTTCTGACAGTGACTCGTCATGTTTTCCCCAGCCCTCCCGTAGCCCCTGTTCCACAGAGTTCATGGAGGTGGTGATAACATGCAGGTTCATGTGTATTTCCTGTGCCGAATGTGCTGTCTGTGACTCTCCCTGAAGGTCACCAATCCCTGTGGAGGATGATATTTGTTCTCATACCTGAGACATGGTAACACTGCTGGCCTGAATTGTATCCTCCATCCTTTGTGTTTGGATACACGTAGCCTTTGTAAACTCCACCAGACATTAAAATACCTTATGTACAGCTCCAGTATCTGCTGCATTGTTAAAGACTCCAGTCACATTTCATCTTCCTGAAGCTGGCAATGCCCTGTTCCCTCGAATGTGAGTGAACTCAGCTATTACTGCCGCTATCAGCTGCTCGGGTTTGTCTGTGCTGCCAGATTGTAACCCCTTTGCTAATCGTGTGAGATGGTATCTACTCTAGTGGAGGTTTTGGGGAATAACGTGACAGTGCACCCTTTGAGGACCCCTCCTCATCTTCCGAGATAAACACTTGCCTCCCTTTCGCATTGTGATTTGTGAGAGTGAGGAATGTTCGAGGTCAATGCACATTCCAACATGTCCTGCAGACTGTTCCTAATCTGGAACTCCATGTGACCAATCGTGAACACACAAACACCAGGTTATGGACTCAGCAGCAGAGTCTCTCCTGTGTCCATCCATTCACTCTCACAATCTCTCTGGATCCACAACCCATCTCACCATCAGCGATTGCCCACACAGCCTCCAGGTCTCCCAGCTCCAGCACTTCATCTTCTATTTGCACAAGGATGACACAATCTGCACACTGTCACTCTTGGCTCCTTCTCTGATGTTCTGCACTCTCTTTCAGAACCCCATAAATTTCCATTGTTACTCACCCATCAAAGAAACACACAAGGCTATGATGCTGCCTGCCTGACTGACCATCGTGGGACCACCAGGATGGTCACCCAGTCTCGGCAGTACAACAGTCATCTCTGACTGAAACCCTTCACAGAGAGGCTGACATGTTCCTGACAGTGAGGCTGCTGTCTGGGCATTGCCAGTGTCTGGGTGGAGATGTTCTTTCGACAATTTCACTTATATCCTGATTCACACATCAGTCTGTCAGTTTAACGCTCACCTTGTCAGAACAGATCAGGTTATTGATCCTTTTGCCTCAGTGCAACCATGTGCTGCCTGCTCAGGCCCTCGGCAATTTCTATCCTAGATTTGCTTGGGTTGATGAGACAGATCTCCTCCTCCAGTCCTGAGGGAAGAGAAACTCCCTCCAAACCCATGTAGCCTCGAGGAGCATTTCCAGGGAAGTGTCAGTGAATTGGGTTTAATCTGTCTTCTGCCATTTCAGCCCTTTGTTCATTAACCAGGGCTCCCTCACTGTTCTCTGCAGAGCTGCTGCCTTTGAAAGTCCTGCTGGCTGCCTTTAAATATGGTGCCAGCATTGCCTGAAGCAGATCTTCCTCTGCAGAGAGTAGTTAAACTCTGGAATGCACAGGGTTACGGGGAGAAGGTGGGGGAATGGCACTTCATGAACTGCTCATTCGGAGAGTCAGTGCAGACACCCTGGGCTGAATGGTGTAACAATTCTGTGATTCTGCCTGTGCTGCCTGTGTGGACGGATTCCCCTCACCTCTCGGATATTAATGTTGCCGGTAATGTGGTGTGGAGTTAATTCAGTTGTTTCAGTGTCTGGAGTGTGATGTGGAATGACATTAATGTCGTGGGTTTGATCCCCACACCGGCTATGGTGGCTCATGAAGTCCCACCTCATCCCATTACCCCGCTTTTACTAAGTTGTGTCCCTGAAGCTACATGTGACAAATTGTCTCTCTCTATTGGAGAGAAATACTAATATTTCACTGAGGGCTATGGCTACTAACACTGTCCACACTGCATCATCACCAACTTCCAGTTCAAATATCGAAACATTTCCAACCATTATCTTCACAGAATTGTTACGGTGCACCATGAGGCCATTTGGCCCATCGTGTCTGCACCAGCTCACCAAACTAGCATTCGGAATTTGCGTCATTCTCCAGCCTTTTTCTCGCATCCTCGCTCACTGTTTATATTCAAATATTCATCTAATTCCCTGTTGACTGCTTCGATTCAGCCGACCTCCACCACAACTCCAGACTGTGAATTCCAGACTCGAACCACTGGCAGTCTGAAAAAGGTTTCTCTCTCATCATGTTCAACCCCACCAAACACCCCATTCCTGAGCCACTGACCATTCCCTGTCCCTCCCTGTGACTCAGTGTGAGCTGCTTTTGCTTGTGGTCTGGCTTTTGCTACCAAATAAACCTGTTGGACTTTAGCCTGGTGTTGTTAAACTTCTTACTCAGTGTGAGGACATAGGAATCCTGTGCTCTTCTCTTTCACCATCATCCCTTTTGTCATGTAATCACTCCGGCACTTCCATTTTGTTCTTTCCTCATCACCCGCCCATCCCTAGCTCCCTGTCCCTTAAAACAATTTAACTCACTACGATTTCCAGTTGCGAATTTTGGCTAATTGAACTGAAACTAAATCTGTTTCTATCTTCTCAGGTACTGCCTGTCCTGCTGAGAGTTTTCAACATATTTTATTCATCTTTCAGATTTACAGCATCAATAGTATTTTGCCTTCTGTATGAACTGAAGTTGTGTTTTGTGAATGTCCCACACTGTACATTATTATTGTTCATGATTTTATGCTTCAAAAGACTGGGAATTTACCCGGCTTCCTATTGTTTTTCTCTCTCCAGTCTGTTTGGTAACGATCTCACCGATTCTTGTGCCGAGGATCTGGCCTCTGCTCTCAGTACAAACCGCTCACTGATAGATCTGAATCTGGGTTTCAATAAACTGGGAGTTCCAGGAGTGAAACTGCTGTCCGAGGCTCTGAGGAATCCAGGCTGTAAAATACAGAAGCTGCAGTAAGTAGCAGACTGTGTGATCGACTCCATAATAACTGAATATTCAACAATATAATTTGATCAGTGGTATTTGTAGAAAAAAACTCAGTCCATTACGATTGGCATCGGTTATTAATAAGGAAAACTGCTTTTGCACTGACTCGTGGCATTTCTTTCTCTGATCCCCAAGGAATGGGATGTCAGTGTCACAGATCTTTCTGTTGAGGGTGCAGGGGAATAATATTATGGTTCACCCTCTGAGGTCTGCTCCTCCTCCTCGGAGGTGCACGGCTCTCCCTGGATACAGCATCCATTGATTTGTGAGAAGGGGAGAGTGAATAGATGACAGTAATTGGAGGACAGGACATGGTGGTGGAATCTCTCTGTTAGTAACAGATGACAGTACAGTAGAGAGAGGTTAACTTAGTTCAAATGATCAAAATGCAGAATTAGTTTGGGTAGAGATAAGAATTAGCAAATTTTAGAGGTCACTTGTGGGAATCATTTATCGGCTCCTGACAATAGTCACAATCTCCGACATTTTATAAGGAAAAATAATGTGGGTCTTGTAAAAGTTTACTGCAATAATCACGGGTGATGTTAATTTTCATGTACAAAGAAGAACAAATAACCATACAGCACAGTAACAGGCCCTTCGGCCCACCGAGCCTGTGGTGACTCCTAATCCTTCCTCAGACCCAGTACTTATTGCCCATATGCGGTTTATATTCCTCTGTTCATCTCCTGTTCGTGTTTCTATCAAGCTAAACCTTGAACGTTGGGAACGTTCCTGCTTCCGTCAACTTCACTGGCTGTGCATTCGAGGCACCCACCAACCTGTTTGTGAAAACTCTCCCCGCACGTCTCCACTAAACTTTCCCCTCTTGCCTTCAAACTGTCCCCTCTTGTAGTTGACATTTCCATCCTGGGGAAAAGCCTCCAATTATCCACCATACTGATATCTCAATCAGGTCGCCCCCTCGGCTTCCGTGTTTCCAGTGAAGACAACCTGAGTTTATTCAACGTCTCCTCATAGCTTAACCAGACCAGGCAACATCCTTGTAAACTTTCTTTGCGCCCTCTCCAAAGCATCCAAATCCTTTTGGTAGTATGGTGAACAGAACTGCACGCAATATTCCACATGTGGCCTAACTAAAGTTGAATACAGGTGCAACATAACTTGCCAACTTTTATACTTGATGCCGTGGCCGATGAAGCAAGCACGCTGCATGCCTTGTTGATCAAGTTATCCACCTGTGTTGCCACTTTCAGGGATCAGTGGACCATTATGCACAGATCCCTCTGTATGTCAATGCTCCTGTTGTTTTACTCAGACAGGGAAGGCTGGGGGGCTACTTTGTGGAGTTGTATCAAATGAAAAGGGACATACATAAGTTTGTAGAAAGAAACCTTTCCCCTTCGTTTTAGTGGTCAATAACCAGGGTCATAGATTTAAGGCATTTGGCAGGATTTTCAGAGGAGAATTGAAGATGGCACAGTGGTCAGCATTGCTGCCTCACAATGTCAGGGACCTTTGTTCAATTCCGGCCTCGGGTGACTGCCTTTGTGGAGTTTGCATGTTCTCTCCGTATGTGCCGGTTTCCGTCAGGTACTCTAGTTTCCTCCCACAGTCCAAAGATGTGTATGCGAGGTGGATCGACCATGCTAAGTTGTCCCTTAGTGTCCCAAGATGTGTAGTTTAGGTGGATTTGCCATGGTAAATGTCCAGGGTTAAGCGGTTGTGTGGGCCTGGTTAAGATCCATTTTCGGAGAGTGGATGGGGTGATTGGCCGCCTTCTGCACCATCTGGATTCTATGGTTCTGTGGAAAAGCTTTTTCACCCAGAGGGTGGTGGGAATCTGGATCTTCGTGTCTGACAGCGGGTGGAGTCGGGAACACTCGCAACATTTAAGAAGCGGTTAGGTGAGCATTTGAAATGCCACAGCTATGGAGCAAGTGCTGGAAAATGGATTAGAATAGATTGGTGCTTGATGGCTGACACAGACACGGTGGGCCGAAAGGCCTCTTTCTGTGCTGAAACATTCTATAACAGCTCCAGCTGGAAGCGATGAACCGGAACCTGAATTTTCGCTGATTCCTGTTATTTCTCTCTCTGATCCCAAGGCAATGGAATGTCAATCCCATTGATTTTTGTGCCGTGGATGTAGGGGAATAATGTGACAGTGACTCTATGTGGACCCTTTCACATGCTCATCGGGGGGGACAGATGTCATCCAGTCACACAACCCTTGATTTGTGAGAAAGAGGAAAGAGTGAATGGAGGCAATTGTTAAGACGCAGACCAGAAACTCCAAGGTGTTTTGTGAAGTCAGCTTAGACCCTTGGTTTTACGTTTGATTTTGGCATTGATGAGCATGAGGTGTTTCGCTCCAGGTATGAATCAAGTGACCCACGAGGATGCTTTTATCGAACACAGTTTATTGAAGAATGCAGTCAGAATATAACAACAAGAATTAGCATAACCTTTACCAATTGCAAGACTTAAACGTGACACAGTATAACTCTGAACAGCTCGCTATCTCTGTTGTTTCAATGTAAAGCAATACCCACAGACATGCACGCTTCTCCAACATCAGTTAGCACAAAAACAAGGATGCTCATGTGTTGCCGATTTCCAGCTTTTTAACACATCTGGGCAGCCAACCGACAGCTGTTTTTAGAGAAGGATGCAACCTCAGAGAGGTAACTCTGGCAGCTTCCAACACAGCAACACTTAAACAGCAAAAACTCCAACTTCAGAGAGGGAGACAACATTGCTGTTTGTCTCAACTTCGTAAGAAGTTTAACAACACAAGGTTAAAGTCCAACTTTAACCTGGCGTTGTTGAACTTCTTACTGTGTTTACCCCAGTCCAACGCCGGCATCTCCACATCATGTCTCAAATTCCAGCAGCTTCTGAAAGTAAAACTAAAACTAGTATGCTCTGTGAAACATAGCAGTCCCTCAGTCACATGTCATAACCTGTCAATCACCTGCAATCAAGTTCTAATCTGCCATCCCAGGGGAACACTGAAACAACAGAACACTGCATTAGTTCAGATTAAAATCAACATGATGTCAATTATACTGCTTCAGTAACAATAAAGGACACCAGCTACACATGAGCACGGTGCCGACAACATAACATGCATAGGAACATGATGAAAATAGAAACTAGAAGCAGGAGTCGGCCATTCAGCCCTTCGAGCCTGATCCACCATTCATTTTGTTCATGACTGATCATCGAATTCAATATTCAGTTTATTTCTCAAGGTCATAGTTTGTAACAAAATGTACATTCCAACACGTCCTTCAGCCTGTTCCATGTGACCAGTGATAGGCACACAGGGTCTATGTTGTGTGTGCCAGAGAATCACCTGAGCCTATCCATTCGACTGTTCACTCTCGGCTCCATAACCAATATCACAATCAGCGATTTCTCACCCTGTCTGCTGTTCTCCCAGCTCCAGCGTTGCTCATTCAAGGTGTAAGGATTACAGGATCTGGACGCTGCCACCGTTTTAGCTCATTTTCTGAAGTTTTGTGCTCTCTTCTACAGGCACATTAATTCCCATTGTTTCTCTCCCATCAAAGACACAAGCCTAAGCTGGTGACAACCTGACTGCCCATCATGTCTACAGAGGAAAAGCCTCTTGCGTGTGACCATTCCATTCAGTAAGAAGTCTCACAACACCAGGTTAAAGTCCAACAGGTTTATTTGGTCGCAAAACCCACTAGCTTTCGGCCCCTGACGAAGGAGCAGCGCACCGAAAGCGAGTGGATTTTGCTACCAAATAAACCTGTTGGACTTTAACCTGGTGTTGGGAGACTTCTCCCTGTGTTTACCCCAGTCCAATTTCGGCATCTCCACATCATGACCATTCCATTCTCACAGTGCAAGAGTTATCTCTGACTAACCAGAACCCTGCAGAGAGAGGCTGGCATGTCTCTGACTGTCGATGCTACTGCCTGGGCATTGCCTGCGTCTGTGTGGGGATGACCTTTCTGCGATTTCACTTTCATTCTCATTCGACCCCCTATGCCTCAGATGACATGCTACAAGATGTTTCACCATCTTGTCAGAACATAGGTTATTCACCCTTTTGCTTCGCTGCAACCACATAATCCACACCTGCTCAGGTCTCGGGAAATCTCCATCCACATTTGCTTGGGTTGATGTGGCAGATACTCTCCAGTCCTGAGAGAACAGAAATTTGCTCCAAACTCACGTAGTCTTGGGGAATACTGCCAAGTGTTCTCAAGTGTATCATTGAATTGAGTTTAATCTTCCTCCTCCCATTTCAGCCCTGCATTCAGTTACCAGGTCTTCCTCACTGGTCTCTCCAGAGCTGCTGCCTATGAAATTGCTGCTGGTGCTAGCATTGCCTGAACTGGGCCTTCCCCTGCAGCGAGTGGCTCAGGGCTGGAATTCACTGTCTGAGAGTGTGGTGGTGACATGGTCAGTTGAAACTTTCCAAAGGGAATTGGATTGTTATCTGAAAAGGAAGAATGTGCAGGGTTATGGGGAGAATTTGGGAGAATGACACTTAGTAAATTGCTCATTCAGAGAGTCAGTGCAGACAGCACAGGCCGAATGGTCTCCTTCTGCTGTGGAACAATTCTGTGATTCTACCTGAGAGAGACACCAATGGCCCTTTGTGGACACTGGCTAAATTACCTCACCCTGTCGACACTGCATCATCACCAGCTTCCAGTTAAAATATCGATACATTTCCAATCATTATCTTCACAGAACTGTTACGGAGAACCACGAGGCTAAGCACCAGCTCACCAAACTAGTATTTAGAATTTCTCTCATTCTTCTGTCTTCTCCTCGTATCTTTGCACATTGTTTCATTTGAATATTCATCGACTGCCCTCTGTGATGCCTCGATTCAGCCTGCCTCCATCACACTTCACGGCTGTACCTTCCAGACCCGTACCACTGGCAGCATAAAAAAGGTTTCTCTCACATTATCTTCAACAAAACCACACACTCCATTCCTGAGCCTCTGACCATCCCGTGTACCTCCCTAGTGACTCAGGGTAAGGACATGGGGATCCTGTGCTTCCCTTTCACCATCATCCTTTTTGTCATTTAATCACTCCGGCACTTCCATAGAACATAGAACAGTACAGCACAGAACAGGCCCTTCGGCCCACGATGTTGTGCCGAGCTTTATCTGAAACCAAGATCAAGCTATCCCACTCCCTATCATCCTGGTGTGCTCCATGTGCCTATCCAATAACAGCTTAAATGTTCCTAAAGTGTCTGACTCCACTATCACTGCAGGCAGTCCATTCCACACCCCAACCACTCTCTGCGTAAAGAACCTACCTCTGATATCCTTCCTATATCTCCCACCACGAACCCTATAGTTATGCCCCCTTGTAATAGCTCCATCGACCCGAGGAAATAGTCTTTGAACGTTCACTCTATCTATCCCCTTCATCATTTTATAAACCTCTATTAAGTCTCCCCTCAGCCTCCTCCGCTCCAGAGAGTAAACTTTTATCTTTTATCTTTTATCCACTTTTATCTTTCTTCGTCACCTGCCCATCCCCAGCTCCCTGTCACTTAAAACAATTTAACTCTCTGCTACTTCCAAGTTTTAATTATAGCTAATTGAACTGAAGCTAAATCTGTTTCTATCGTCACAGATACTGCCTGTTCTGCTGAGAGTTTCCAGCATATTTTATTCATATTTCACATTTACAGCATGAATAGTATTTTGCCTTCTGTATCAACTGAAGTTGTGTTTCTTGAATGTCCCACACTGTACATTATTATTGTTTATAAGCTTATTCTTAAATAGACTGGGAATTTACCCTGATTCCTGTTATTTTTCTCTCCCTCGTCTCCAGTCTGAAAGGAAATATTCTCACAGATTCTTGTGCCGAGGACCTGGCCCCTGTTCTCAGGACAAACCGCTCACTGATGGATCTGAATCTGGGTTACAATAAACTGGGAGATTCAGGATTGAGACTGCTGCCTGTTGCTCTGAGGAATCCAGACTGTAAAATACAGGAACTGTAGTAAGTAGCAGACTGTGTGAGATTGTGTTTATAATGACTGCATATTCAACAATATAATTTGACCCCTGGTATTTGAAGAAGAAGAACTGCTTTTACTCTGACTCCTGTTGCTTCTCTCTCTCATCCCTCAGCAATGGGATGTCTCTCCCACAATTCGTTATGTCGAGGGTGCAGGGCAATAATGTTATGGTCCACCCTTTGAGGTCCTCTCCTCCTCCTCCGAGGTGCACGACTGTCCCTGGACATAGCATCCATTGATTTGTGAAAAGGAGGAGAGTGAATAGGTGACAGTGAATGGAGGACAGGACATGGTTTTGGAGCCTCTATGTTTGTAACAAATGACAGTACAGTGGCGAGAGGTGAACTTGGTTCAAATGATCAAGATGCAGAATCAGTTTGGGGAGAGATAAGAATTAGTAAAGTTAAAAGATCACTTCTGGGAATCAGTTCTCTGCCCCGAACAATAGTCATCATCTCTGACATAGTAGAGAATAATAATAATGGGGTCTTGTAAAAGCATACCGCAATCATCACAGGTGACCTTAATCTTTGTATACAAATAAGAACAAAGAACCATACAACACAGTAACAGGCCCTTCAGCCGACCAGGCCTTACTGACCCAGTACTTACTGCCCATACGCGGTTTCCATTCTCTGTTCCTCTCCTGTCCATGTGTTTATCAAGATACAGCTTGAACATTGGTAACATGCCTGCTTCCAACACCTCCATTGGCAGTGCATTCCAGGCACCCACCACCCTCTGTGTGAAAACTTACCCCACAGGTCTCCCCTAAACTTTGCCCCTCTCACCTTCATCCTGTGCCCTCTTGTAGTTGATCATTCCACCCTGGGGAAAAGTCTCTGAGTATCCACCATACTGATGCCTCTCAGAGTAGTGTACACCTCTATTCGGTCAACCCTCAGCCTCCCTTTTTGCAGTGAAAACTATCCATGTTTATCCAACCTCTCCTCACACCTTAGTCCGCCTTGACCAAGCAACATTCTGGTAAACGTTCTTTGCACCCTCTCCAAAGCATCCAGATCCTTCTGGTCGTGTGATGAACATACTGCAGGCAGTATTCCAAAGGTGGCCTAACTAAATTTTCAGACAACTTTAGCATAACATGCCAACTTTTATACTCGATGTTCTGGTCGATGAAGACAAGCATACTGTCTGCCTTCTTAACCACGTCAGCCACCTGTGTTGCCACTTTCAGGGATCTGTGGACCAGTATGCACAGACCCTCTATATGTCAATGTTCCTCTGGGTTCTTCCATTTACTGTATAAATTGCTCCTGAATTAGGTCTTTTAAAAAGCATCTCGATTGCATGAATCAGATAGTCAAAAGTTG
This sequence comes from Mustelus asterias, assembly GCF_964213995.1. Taxonomy (NCBI): domain Eukaryota; kingdom Metazoa; phylum Chordata; class Chondrichthyes; order Carcharhiniformes; family Triakidae; genus Mustelus; species Mustelus asterias. The sequence goes on along the minus strand of NW_027590330.1, from coordinate 251,366 downwards.
AATAGAAGATTAGTCCGCAGAATATATTCAAGGAGTTTCTTGGAGAAGCACGTTCCAGTGCAAAACACAAAATCTCACAGCTTTTACAAGACCCCATTATTTTTCCTCTCTCCTATGTCAGAGATGATGTCTATTGTTCGGGGCCTAGAAATGATTCCCAGAAGTGATCTTTTAACTTTGCTAATTCTTATCTCTACCCAAACTGATTCTGCATCTTGATCATTTGAACTAAGTTCACCACCGCCACTGTACTGTCATTTGTGACAAACAGAGAGACTCCACCACCATGTATTTTAGACATGGGGATGTGCAAATGTGTGCTGTTTCCAACAAAACTCAATTCCTTTCATTTGAAAAAACAGCAGCAGAAGTGTTCCAACCATTGCTACATAAAGGACTATTAGATTAAGCGAAGATGTGGCACCATAGTTGGCACTGCTGCCTCACAGTGTCAGGGACCTGGATTCATTCCAGCCTAGGGCGATTGTCTGTGTGGAGTTTGTACGTTCTCCCTGTGTCTGTGTGGGTTTCCTCCGGTTGCTCCTGTTTCCTCCCACAGTCCAAAGAATGTGCAAGTTACGTGGATTGGCCATGCTAAATTGCCCCTTAGTGTCCAAGATGTGTAGGTTAGGGGGATTAGTGATGTAAATATGTGGGGTTATGGAAAAATAGGCAACTGCAGATCTGATTTGATTTGATTTATTATTGTCACATGTATTAATATGCAGTGAAAAATATTGTTTCTTGCGCGCTATACAGACAAAACATATCGTTCATAGAGAAGGAAATGCGAGAGTGCAGAATGTAGTGTTACAGTCATAGCGAGAGTAGAGAGAAAGATCAACTTAATACAAGGTAAGTCTATTCAGCAGCAGCAGGGAAGAAGCTGTTCTTGAGTCGGTTGGTACGTGACTTGACTTTTGTATCTTTTTCCCGAAGGAAGAAGAGAGAATGTCCGGGGTGTGTGGAGTCCTTAATTATGCTGGCTGCTTTGCCGAGGCAGCAGGAAGTGTAGACGGAGTCAATGGATGGGAGGCTGATTTGCATGATGGATTGGACTACATCACGACCTTTTGTAGTTCCTTGCGGTCTTGGGCAGAGCAGGAGCCATACCAAACTGTGATACAACCAGAAAGAATGCTTTCCATGATGCATCAGTAAAGGCTGATGAGAGTCGTAGCTGACATGCCGAATTACCTTCGTCTTCTGAGAAAATAGAGGCGTTGGTGGGCTTTCTTAACTATAGTGTCGGTCACAGCTTGTTGGTGATGTGGACACCTAAAAACTTGGAGCTCTCGATCCTTTCTACTTCATCCCCTTTGATGTAGATAGGGGCATGTTCTCCTTTACGGTTCTTGAAGTCAATGACAATCTCCTTCATTTTGTTGACATTGAGGGAGAGATTATTGTTGCAGCACCAATTCACCAGATTCTATATCTCATTCCTGTACTCTGTCTCATCATTGTTTGAGATCCGACCCACTACGGTGGTGTCATCAGCAAACTTGAAAATTGAATTGGAGGGGAATTTGGTCCTGTTAGTTAGAATCTGTTAGTCTGACATTGATGGTATGGAAAATCCGATAGTAATCTATAATAAAGGAAGTGATAAAGAACACTTTGGAATTCGGCAGGATTAGACAGAGCCAACATGGATTTATGAAAGGCTGTCATGGTGACACAGTGGTTAGCATTGCTGCATCACAGCGCCAGGGGCCCAGTTTCAATTCCAACCTTGGGTGAATGTCTGTGTGTAGTCTGTATATTCTCCCCGTGCCTGCATGGGTTTCCTCCCACACTCCAAAGAGATGCATGGTAGATGGTTTGGCCATGGTAAAATTGTCCTTGGTGTCCCAAGATATGTATGTTAGGTGGATTAGCCCTCGTAAATTTGAGATTATGGGGTGCAGACCTTGGTAATATATTCCATCAGAGTATCTCGATGGGCTGAATGGCCTCCGTCTACACTAGGAATTCTATGAAATCATGTTGAGCAATCCTGTTCGACTGTTTTTGGCGATGTAACTAGCAAAATAGACAAGGGGAACTGGTGAATATGATATATTTAAGTTTTCAGAAAGCTTTTGATAAATTCACACACGAGATGTTATTAAAGAAAATTGGAGCACATGGGATTGAGTGTAATACTGGCACGGATTGAGAAGTGGTTAATGGACAGAAAACAAGGAGTTGGAATAAATGGCTTATTTTTTGGGTTGACAGCCCCTAACTAGTGGAGTACCCCAGGGATCAGTGTTTGGGTCTCAGCTATTCACAATCTGTATCAATGATATGGATGTGGGGATCAAATATAATATTTCCAAATTTGAAAATGATAGAAAACTAAGTGGAAATCTGAATTGTGAGGAGGATGCAAAGATATTTCAAGGGGTTGTCGAGAGGCTCAGGGAGTGGCCAAACGTTTGCCAGGTGGACGACAACGTGGAAAAGTATGAGATTATCCAATTTTGTAGGAAAAAACAAATTAAGACAACTCCAAAGTTATTTTGATGTCCTTGATCATGAAGCACTGAAAGTTAAGATGTGAGCAATTAAGATAACAAATGGGTTGTTAGCCATTAATCGCAGAGATTTGAGTTTAGGAGCAAAGATGTCTCATTGCAATTATATACAGCCTTGCTGAGACCACACCTGGAGTATTGTGTACAGTTTTGATCTCCAGACCGAAGGAAAGATGTACTTGGCATGGAAAGCAGGTTCACTAAAATAGGGCCAGGGACAGATGGGTTGCCCTATGAGGAACAAAAAAAACTTTATTCTCAGGCCTTCAGAAGAATGATAGCAGATCTTATTCAAACATATACAATTTTACGGGACTCAATCGGCCAGGTGCAGAATGGATGTTTCCCCTGGCTGGAGGGTATAAAACCTGGGACACAGTCTGAGAATAATGGGCAATTATTTAGGCTGAGATGAGGACTATTTGTTTTCCATTAGAATGCTGGTGAACCTTTGGAATTTTTCAGAAAGCTGCGGGGAGCAGTCATTGAGTTTGTGCAAGACTGAGTGCGATAGATTTCTATTTATTAAAAACATCAAGGAATGCAGGGATAATGCTGGAAGTGGTGTTGAAGGAGAAGATCAGCCATGATCACATTGAATGATGGAGCGGATTTGAAGGACTGAATAGCTGACTCCTGTTCCTATTTCTTAACGTTCTTATTGCAATAGGAAAGGAAGGTAAGAGTAGGGAAGTTCTGCTGCAGTTTTGCACAACCTTCATCAGAACACAACTGGAGTAATGTGTGTAGTGTTGGGCACCTTACTTAAGAAAGGATAGAATTGTGTTGGAACCAGTTCAGAGAGAGTTCACTCGACTGATCCCTGGGATGGAGAGGTTTATTTTATGAGGAAAATTTGAGCAGATAGGAGCAATATCTATTCAAATTCAGAAGATTAAAAGGTGATCGCATTGAGACAAATAAGTTCGTGAGGGGATGAGACAGGGTGGCTGCTGAGAGGCTGTTTCCTCTTGGAAGAGAGACCAGAACAAGGGGACAAATTTTAAAATGTAATTGCCAGTCCCATAAGATTGAATGTGGAGACATGTATTTTATAGATGGTCGCTAGTCAGTGGAATTCTCTCCCCGGAGACCAGTGGAGGCAGAGTCATTGAATATATTCAAAGCTGTGTTTGGAATGATTTTGGATTGAGAACAGAATCAAGGGGAAGCGACAGAGAAAAGAGTTGAGATGAGAATTAGATCAGCCGTGATGGAGTATGTTCGAGGGGCTGAATGGCCTTCTGCTGCTGCTAGTTATTTTGTTCCTATCCCAATACGTCCTTCAGACTGCTCTCTGTGACCAGTGATGGATACACAAGCTCTATGTTTTGTACACACCAGAGGCTCTCCTGTGCCCATTCATTTGGCCACTCACTCTCTCAGCTCCACAACCCATCTCACCAGCAGCGATTGCCCACTCTGCCCCAGGCCTTCCTGATGCAGCACTTCATCTTCCATTGGCGTAAGAATGGCAAGATCTAGGTGTCTCCACTCTTCTCCACTCATTCCCTGACATTGTTTGCTCTTTTTCCAAACGCACACATTATTACTCACTCACCAAACACATGCATTAACCCAGGGTTGTCCAACGTGTGGACCAAGGGCTGAATGTGACCCTCGAAGCCCCTCAATGTGGCCCCCGGAGTGAGTTTCCAAAATCTCAGTCACACAGTTCAGTTTGAATGGAAGAATCTACATGGAGCTGCTCCTCCAATCACATGCCGTTTCTTTCCCATGTTTGCTGCTGCTGGGTTTTTGAGCCAATCTGCAGCAAATGTTGGAGAGAAACAATTTGTGATCGATGAGGATTAAACTCTAATTCTCATCTTTATTTATTCCTCATTATTGTGCTCAGCAAGTTGTTTCTTTTCATATCTCAGCCTAGTTTTTAATTGAAATTTCTGCTGTGCCGAACTTCTTTCTGAAATTTACTCATCGGCCCCTTGAGTGAGAAAAACATTGCCATGTGTTTGCCCACGTGAATATGTTGGTAAACCCTGCACTAGCCTCTGCTGGTGCCAGTCTAACGGACATGTCTCTGACAGTCAATGCTGCTGCCTTTGCATTGCCAGTGTCTGGGTGGAGATGTTCTTTCTACAATTTCACTCTCATCCTTATTCACATATCAGGCTGTGCTGCACTCACCTTGTCAGAACACATCAGGACATTGATCCTTTTCCACACTGCAACCACGTGTCTCAAACCTGCTCACCTCCCAGCAATCTCCATCCAGACTGGCTGGTATCGATGGGATAATCTCCTCCCATCCTGAGGGAACAGCACCTCCCTCCGATCCCAAGCAGCCGTGAGGAGCCCCTCCAGGGAGGAATTAGTGATTGGGGAGCAACCCTTGCCCTGCTTTCTGTTATTTCAGCCCCTCATTCGGTAAGCAGAGGTCTCTCGCTACTCCCTCCAGAGCTGCTGTGTTTGAAAGTGCTGCTGGCTGCCTTTGGAGATGGTGCCAGCTTTGCCTGAACCGGGACTGCCCAATACCCAGGCTTTCTGAGTGGACAGCTCCCCCCTGCCTGCCATCCGTAAATTGTCCGCCTCTGACAATATCACCTTCATAACTCTGCCTATCCCGCCCACACGGACACACCACTCATTTCCAATCCCCATGTTGGGACTTCAGAGCTTCTGGTGAAGTCACAGCCATTATCTTCAACCTCACCACATACTGCATTCCCAAAACACTGACCATCCCATGTCCTTCCAAAGCCACTCCGAGTAAGGACATGGGGATCCTGTGATTTGTCTTGTCCCATCATCACATTCATCATTTAATCACTCCTGTAATTCCAGTTTGTCCTTTCTTTGTTTCTGCCCCAGCCACCCACCGCTGTCACTTCAAACCTGTCAATTCACTGCCCGTTCCCAGTTCCAATGAAAGCTCAAACTTTAACCCTGTTTCTCTCTTCACAAATATTTACCCAACCAGCTGAGCATTTCCACCATATTCTATTCATATTTCATTTTCAGCATTGAGTATTTCCTCATTCTATAAAAATGCAAGTTGTGTTTTGAATGTCTCTCATAAAATACTTTACTGTTGTTATTCAGTGTTATTTAAAATACTGGGGATTTAGTCTGATTCCTGTTAATTTTCTCTCTCTGATCTGGATTAAAACGCTCTCAGAGATTCTTGTGCTGAGGATCTCGCCTCCGCTCTCAGTACAAACCAGTCACTGAGGATTCTGTACCTGCATTCAAACTACTTCACAGACCAATCTGTTTCTGCTTTCCACCGCCTCATACTGACCTGCAGGAGTCTGGAGTTTATCTGGCGAGTGCTTGTGTTAATTTTTAGTGCAATAATTAAAATATAAATGGAATTTAAAATGTACATTGTCCAGAATCTTCCAAGGAGCAGCAACGGTCAGCAGATTGTCGGTATGTGTGAAAATTCTCCAAACCTGAAATTCCTGCATATTTCTCCGGGGTCTTCAGGACAGTGACTCCAGGGAGCTCCATCAGAGCAGAGTTGGGGAAGAGAGAGCACACACACTATTTGCAGCACAATGACCCAGGGGAGCTCCATCAGTGCAGAAGATCTTGGGGAGGTGAAAGCACACACACTATTTACAGCACAGTGACCCCAGGAGCTCCATCAGAGCAGACTCGGGGAAGAGAGAGCGCACACCCAATTTACAGCACTTTGACTCCAGGGAGCTACTTCAGAGTCGTGTTGCGGAAGAGGGAGCAGACACCCTATTCACAGCATAGTGACTCCATGGAACTCCATCAGATCAGAGCAGAGTTGGCGAGGTGAGAGAGAACACCCTATTGACAGCACAGTGACCCTGGGGAGCTCCATCAGTCCAGAGTAGAGTTGGGGGAGAGAGAGCACAAACCCTATTTCCAGGACACTGGCCGTGGGAAGCTCCATCAGAGCAGAGTAGAGTCGGGCAAGAGAGAGCGCACACCCTATTAACAGCACAGTGACCCCGGGGTGCTCCATCAGAGCAAATTAGTGTCAGGGAAGAGAGATTACACCCCCTATTTCCAGCACAATGATGCCGGGGAGCTCCATAAGTTTTGGTTGAATGGTGGAGTGAATGCGTTGGTTTATTGCTGTATGAATGGTCAGTCAGGGAGCTGGCGAGAGGTTGGAGAATTAGTTATGGGTGTTGGGAGGGTGGTCGAGTTGTATTCGGTTGGAGGGTCAATTGGGAATTTGGGTGGTGGCTGGGAGTTGGTATTGTGTTGGGGTCTAGTCAGATGGGGTTGTATGTTGGAGGGTTGGCGTTGGTTAATAACTTTGGAGAGGGTAGTGGGGTGGGGTTGGTTCTGTGGTGATGAGTTTCAGTCAGGGGATTGATCAAGAATGTATTCAAGAGGCTGCCAGATAGAGCACTTTGGGTGAATGGGATCAAAGGTTATGGGGGGAAAGCAGGATCAGGCTATTGGGTTGGAAGATCAGCCATGATTGTGATGAATGGCAGAGCAGGCTCGAAGGGCCAAATAGCCGCCTCCTGCACCGATCTTCTATGTTTCTATGTCAGGTTAGGAGATGTTGGGACAGGGTGAGGCTGGGTTGGGAGGCTTAGTCAGATTTGTTCAAGGGCTAGTGAGGAGGTATTCCCCAATAAAGGTTAATAGCTCTGGGTCAATTCCTATGTGGATCAGTGCATCAGGGCAGCCAGAGGTTCCTGATGCTCATCTTCAGTTGTGTGTCTGGTCTCTGGCGATCCAACGACCAGAAGATTTGTCCAATTAACTCCAGTCTCCTGTTACTTTGTTGTTCAATTTGTTTCTTTCCTGTTTCATCTTTAATCTGTTTCAGGCTGTTTAATAATCAGTTCAGTCCAAATGGAGAGAGACAGCTGAGGTCGCTGCAGGGATCCAGACTGGGACTGACAGTGTTCGTGTGAACATTTCAATTCATAAACATTGCTGCTCCACCGGTTACAGTGAAATCCTGAATTGTGAAGATCTTCGACAGTCCGTTCCAAACCCTTCATTCCTGCCCCCTTCCCTCCCTATTCAATCAGCCCCTCCAGCCAGGCTGTGAGTTTCCTGCTTACCTGGTTTCCTTGGGATTCCCAGCTGGAAAACTGTTGCAGTATTCGTCTCCACACTGAAGGGAAGCTTGCTACAAACCATTGTTTAAGCAGCAATGTGTTGTCAGTGTTCTCAGCAACAGACTCTTCATCCTCCTTTCAAAAGGGAGCAGCAAAGATAACTTTCCAGAGAGAGAACTGTGTGTGTGCGCTCTTTGTGAGCCTCAGACAAGTTCAGTAACTCCCATGTCTGCATCTGGGAACCACTTGCTGAAGTGTGGATATTGAACAATATTGTCAGGGATTGAAGTTTGTAACAGGAACCTCGGCTGGTGAATTAACCCTTTTATCACCAGACATGTACATGAACTCTGTTCAGTCACTCCCCATGGGAGATATTGTCAGGAGATTATCTCAGACTGTAATGTGCACATTTGGTGCAGTTATCAGACACTAATCCCATTCAGAATGGGAGTGGGTAAACTGTGCTGCACTCTGTAATTCCTGTGTCATTGACATTGTCAATATTTAATCTTGCACGGTGGCACAGTGGTTTGCACTGCTGCCTCACAGCGCCAGGAACCGGGGTTCGATTCGGGGTTCGGCTTCAGTCATTGTCTGTGTGAAGTCTGCAGGTTCTCCCTGTGTCTGTGTGGGTTTCCTCCGGGTGCTCCAGTTACCTCCCACACTCCAAAGATGTGCGGGTTAGATGGATTGGCCATGCTAAATTGCGCCTTAGTGTCAGGGGGACCAGCTAGGATAAAATGCATGGGGTTATGAGGATAGGGCTTGGGTGGGATTGTGGTTGGTGCAGACTCAATGGGCCGAATGGCCTCCTTCTGCAGTGAATTCTGTGATGCACTGGATCTTGCTGACGGTTTTTTAATGTTTCCAAGATAATTGTCTCAATTTCACAGATTGATTCTTTGAACATTGAAAACACAAACAGTTTAAAAGACAATTACAACCTTTATCCACATTTTGTCTGTTCTCGACCAAAAAATAAGTTCAAAACAAACTATTCCCATGTTGCAGCTCTTGTTCTACAATTCCACAGGTTTCGGTGACACAGAGAGCAGCTCCATTGGAATCCAAATGCTCGACCTCCATTCTTGCACCCTGCCCCTGTTTACCCAGCCAGTTATCAACTTCAACAAAAGTTCCCACATATTTATCAGGGAAAGTTTCACTGTTGACTCTGGTGAAGCAGGATGACCATTCCTTAACCCACAACAAACACACACACACGGTAAATGTTACTTCATTTATTTCTGGAACGATTAAAACCCGAACGCACGGGTTGGTTCATTTGATTCCAATACTAAGGTTGAATATATTTCTGCTTTATAATCTCAATCTCAGAGGTGAGCTGGCAAGGTGGATACAGAACTGGCTTGGGTCATAGAAGACAGAGGGTAGCAGTGGAAGGGTGTGTTTCTGAATCGAGGACTGACAAGTGGCGTTCCTCAGGGATCAGTGCTGGGATCTTTGCTGCTCGTAATATATATAAATGATTTGGACGAATTACTAACTGGTTTGATCAGTAAGGTTGCGGATGACACAAAAGTTGGTGGATTTGCAGACAGCGATGAGGGCCATCAGAGGATACAGCAGGATATAGATCGGTTGGTGGCTTGGGCAGAAAAATGGCAGATGGAGTTTAATCCGGACAAATATGAGGTAATGCATTTTGGAAGGTCTAGAAAAGATAGGGAATATACAGTAAATGGCAGAACCCTTAAGTGTGTTGATAGGCAGAGGGATCTGGGTGTACAGGTACACAGGTCACTGAAAGTGGCAACGCAGGTGGAGAAGGAAGTCAAGAAGACCTACGGCATGCTTGCCTTCATCGGCCGGGGCATTGAGTTTAAAAATTGGCAAGTCATGTTGCAGCTTTATAGAACCTTAGTTAGGCTGCATTTGGAATATAGTGTTCAATTTTCGTCGCCACACTACCAGAAGGATGTGGAGGCTTTGGAGACGGTACAGAAAAAACTTACCACGATGTTGCCTCGCATAGAATGCATTAGGTATGAGGGGAGGTTGGAGAAACCTCACTGTTTGTTCTCACTGAAACGACGGAGGTTGAGGGGTGACCTGATAGAAGTCTACAAGATTGTGAGGGGTGTGGACAGAGTGGATAGTCAGAAGCTTTTTTCCAGGGTGGAAGTGTTAATTAGTGGGGGGCATAGGTTTACGGTGTGAGGGGCAAGGTTTAGAGGAGATGTACGAGGCAAGTTTTTTTACACAGAGGGTGGTGAGTGCCTGGAACTCGGTGCCAGGGGGGAAGTAGTGGAAGCAGATACGATAGTGAGTTTTAAGGGGCATCTGGACAAATACATGAATAGGATGGGAATAGAGGAATACGGTCCCCGGAAGGGTAGGGGTTTTTAGTTCAGTCGGGCAGCATGGTTGGTGCAGGGTTGGAGGGCCGAAGGGCTTGTTCCTGTGCTGTAATTTTCTTTGTTCTTTGTTCACACAGCTGCTGACATTTCCACACAAAAACACAATCACAAGCATAATCTCACAAAAACATTCACACAGACACACACAGCAATACAGAGAGAGATATAAGCATGGAAACATTCACACCCAGACATACAGATACATAATCATACACATCGACACATCCGGACATCCTATACACATCCCTGCAGACACGCACACACATACACACAGATATAAACTGACACTTACACACTCATTCACACACTGACAAACTTACACACATGCTCACAGGCACAAAGAAACACTCACAAACACACACACAAACCCACATAGTTGCACATTCTTATCCATGTACTGCAACACAGACTTACAGAGAGAAACACAGAATCTCTCTTAAACAACACACAGCCACACACCCACGGAAACATACATCACAAACCACAACAAGCAACAAACACATGGGCTTCAGTGGTTAATGAATTCTCAGCACCCCGGAGCCAAATGAAATTTAAGTTGGGCAACAAATGAAAACATTTCCTCTGAAGCCGACATCCCCAGAACGAAAGCAAAAAAGGAACACTGGCGCAGCATTGCACCAGATCAAAGCCTCGGAAAAGCAGTGTCCTCTTTCCTTGTTCCTTATATCTCACTGTGCAGATGCAGAGCTATTGCATAGAAAGTTAGAATTCACAATTTCAGTCTGTTCCTTCACACTCAATTTCGCTTTATTTAATTTCTGAATGTATGATTTATTTTGGATTATCCCAAAGATCTCAGGACGGAGGCATGATGTCAAATATTACCATTATTTATAAAACTGTTTGTTTGACCATGACAGATATTACCTGACGTTTGCCAGTTAGTTGCTTTTCATCCATCTGCAGTTGCAGCTGCCGGCGCTGAAAAGTGGATCGATATTCAACACCAATAAAACGTCACATTGAATCAGGGAAATTCTTCAAAGACTATTAATTAATCACTTTCAAAATAGTATCATTTCTTCAGAACAAACTATTCATATCATTTATTGTTTAAATTAACTTTATTGTGTTGTCTGGTCTGTGCTAGTTTCACTCAATACTGCTCAGTATGTGACATGATAGAACAAAGAACAAAGAACAATACAGCACAGGAACAGGCCCTTCGGCCCTCCAAGCCCGCGCCGCTCCCGGGTCCAGGATTGAATCCTGAATCCAGGATCCCCGCCCAATTTTCCAGCCTATCTACATACCAATATCCTATCCACCGAGCTGTCCCTCGGTGGATCACAACCTATTAACTCACTCCCACCCCCCCATTCCAGACCATGTGATCTCCAGGGAGAGGCGAAAACCCAGAGTGAAAACCCCAGGGCCAATATGGGGAACAAAAATCTGGGAAATTCCTCTCCGACCCCCTGAGGCGATCGAAACGAGTCCAGGAGATCACACTGGCCCTGATCGGAAAATGCTTCCCAACCCTAGTCATTTCCACTTCCACGAACACCATATGAATTCCCTGATGTATGTTATTGAGTCTTGGAAGAGAGAGAGTTAATGCTGCTGCTCTGTAATTGTAATGAATATTCCTAATTTTACAATCTTTATAACTACTTATTTGAAATTAAATGCTTGCTGGTTAATTTGTTAAATGCTAATTGAGAATCACTCGAATCCTGAAACTAATACGTCCACTGAAGCTAATAAAGACGGGGGGACCAGTACAAATTTTGTAGCGAACAGTGAGCGTGAAACTCGTGAGACCATGAGATATCGGAGCAGAATTCAGCTATTCTGCTCATCGAGACTACTCTGCCATTTAATCGTGGCTGATAAGTTTGTCATTCCCTTTGTCCTGCCTTTTCCCCATAATATTTGATCCCCTTACCAATCAAGAATGTATTTAGCTCTTTACCTTGCCTTTAACATCGGAGGTTGTTGCACAGAGCTAAACCTCACGGGATCCAGGGTGAGATATCTAAATGTATACAAAATTGGTTTCTTGACAGAAGTCAGAGGGTGGTTGTGGAAGGTTGTTTTTCCAACTGCAGGCCTTGACCAGCGCTGTGCATCAGGGATCAGTGCTGGGTCCACTGTTATTTGTCATTTATATTAATGATTTGGACGAGAATATAGGAAGCATGTTTCGTAAGTTTTCAGATGACACTAAGATTGGTGGTATAGTGGACAGTGAAAAACGTAAGTTTGCGGACGACACAAAATTGGCAGGACTTGCAGATAGTGAGGAGCATTGTCAGAGGCTACAGAAGGATACAGATAGGCTGGAAATTTGGGCAAAGAAATGGCAGATGGAGTTCAATCCTGATAAATGCGAAGTGATGCATTTTGGTAGAACTAATGTAGGGAGGAGCTATACGATAAATGGCAGAACCATAAAGGGTGTACATACGCAGAGGGACCTGGGTGTGCAAGTCGACAGATCCTTGAAGATGATGTCACACGTGGAGAAGGTGGTGAAGGAGGCATATGGCATGCTTGTCTTTATAGGACAGGGCATAGAGTATAAAAGTTGGGGTCTGATATTGCAGATGTATAGAACGTTGGTTCGACCGCATTTGGAATACTGCATTCAGTTCTGGTCGCCACACTACCAGAAGGACGTGGAGGCTTTGGAGAGTGTACAGAGGAGGTTTACCAGGATGTTGCCTGGTATGGAGGGGCTTAGTTATGAGGAGAGATTGGGTAAACTGGGGTTGTTCTCCCTGGAAAGACGGAGGATGAGGGGAGACTTAATAGAGGTGTACAAAATTATGAAAAGCATAGATAGGGTGAACGGTGGGAAGCTTTTCCCCAGGTCGGTGGTAACGTTCACGAGGGGTCATAGGTTCAAGGTGAAGGAGGGGAGGTTTAACACGGATATCAGAAGGACATATTTTACACAGAGGGTGGTGGGAGCCTGGAATGCGCTGCCAGGCAAGGTGGTGGAGGCGGACACACTGGGAACGTTTAAGACTTATCTAGATAGCCACATGAACGGAGTGGGAATGGAGGGATACAAAAGAATGGTCTAGCTTGGACCAGGGAGCAGCACGGGCTTGGAGGGCCGAAGGGCCTGTTCCTGTGCTGTATTGTTCTTTGTTATCTCCAATTGCAACGGAATCTTGATCAATTGCGCCAGTGGGCTGATGAATGGCAGATTGAGTTTAATTTAGACAAATGAGAGGTGATGCATGTTGGTAGATTGAACCAGGCCAGGACTTACTCAGTTGATGGTAGCGCATTGGGAAGAGTTACAGAGCAAAGAGATCAAGGGGTAAATGTTCATAGCTCCTTGAAAGTGGAGTCACAGGTGGACAGAGTGGTGAAGAAGGCATTCAGCATGCTTGGTTTCATCTTCAGAACATTGAATACAGGAGTTGGAATGTCTTGTTGAAGTTGTAAAAGACATTGGTAAGGCCACACTTGGAATACCGTGTGCAATTTTGGTCACCCTGTTATAGAAAGGATATTATTAAACTAGAAAGAGTGCAGAAACGATTCACTGGGATGCTACCGGGACTTGATGGATTGAGTTATAAGGAGAGGCTGGAAAGACTGGGAATTTTTTCTCTCGAGCATAGGAGGCTGAGGGGTGATCTTATAGAGGTCTATAAAATAATGAGGGGCACAGATCAGCGAGATAGTCAATATATTTTCCCAAAGGTAGGGGAGTCTAAAACTAGAGGGCATAGGTTTAAGGTGAGAGGGGAGAGATACAAAAGTGTTCAGAGGGGCAATTTCTTCACACAGAGGGGGGTGAGTGTCTGGAACAAGCTGCCAGAAGTAGCAGTAGGGGCGGGTACAAATTTGTCTTTTAAAAATCATTTAGATAGTTATATGGGTACGATGGGTCTAGAGGGATATTGGCCAAATGTGGGCAATTGGGATCAGCTTAGGGGTTTAAAAAAAACGGGTGGCATGGACAAGTTGGGCCGAAGGGCCTGTTTCCATGCCGTAAACCTCTCTGACTCTATGTCTCTGTCTTAAATACACTCATTGAACTGGCCTGCACAATGGCAATGAATTCCACAGATTCACCTCCCTCTGGCTGAAGAAAGTGCTGCTCATCTCATTACTGAAGGGTCATCATTTTATTCACTTTAAAGGAATGACGAGGGTAAGATTAGGGCAGTCAAGGATAGTAGTGGGAAGTTGTGCGTGGAGTCTGAAGAGATCGGAGAGGCATGCGAAATGAATATTTTTTGTCAGTATTCACACAGGAAAAAGACAATGTTGTCGAGGAGAATACTGAGATACAGGTTACTGGACTAGACGGGATTGAGGTTCATAAGGAGGAGGTGTTAGCAATTCTGGAAAGTGTGAAAATAGATTATCCCCCTGGGCCGGATGGGATTTATACTCGGATTCTCTGGGAGGCAAGGGAGGAGATTGCAGAGCCTTTGGCTTTGATCTTTACGTACTCATTGTCTGCAGGAATAGTGCCAGAAGACTGGAGGATAGCAAATGTTGTCCCCTTTTTCAAGAAGGGAAGTAGAGACAACCCTGGTAATTATAGACCAGTGAGCCTTACTTCTGTTGTGGGCAAAGTTTTGGAAAGGATTATAAGAGATAGGATTTATAAACATCTAGAAAGTAATAACTTGATTAGGGATAGTCAACACCGTTTTGTGAAGGGTAGTTCGTGCCTCACAAACTTTATTGAGTTCTTTGAGAAGGTGACCAAAGAGGTGGATGAGGGTAAAGCAGTTGATGTGGTGTACATGAATTTCAGTAAAGCGTTTGATAAGCTTCCCCACGGTAAGGTACTGCAGAAAATACGGATTGAGGGTGATTTAGCGGTTTGGATCAGAAATTGGCTAGCTGTAAGAAGACAGAGGGTGGTGGTTGATGGGAAATGTTCATCCTGGAGTTCAGTTACTAGTCGTGTACCGCAACGATCTGTTTTGGGGCCACTGCTGTTTGTCATTTTTATTAATGACCTGGATGAGGGTGTAGAAGGATGGGTTAGTAAATTTGTGGACGACACTAAAGTTGGTGGAGTTGTGGACAGTACGGAAGGATGTTGCAGGTCACAGAGGAATATAGATAAGCTGCAGAGCTGGGCTGAGAGGTGGCAAATGGGGTTTAACGCGGAAAAGTGTGAGGTGATTCACTTTGGAAGGAGTAACAGGAATACAGAGTACTGGGCTAATGGTAAGATTCTTGGTAGTGTGGATGAGCAGAGAGATCTCGGTGTCCATATGCATAGATGCCTGAAATTTGGCACCAAGGTTGATAGGGTTGTTAAGAAGGCGTACGGTGTATTAGCTTTGATTGGGAGAGGGATTGAGTTTCGGAGCCATGAGGTCATGTTGCAGCTGTACAAAACTCTGGTGCGGCCGCAGTTGGAGTATTGCATACAGTTCTGGTCACTGCATTATCAGAAGGGTGTGGAAGCATTGGAAAGGGTGCAGAGGAGATTTACCAGGATGTTGCCTGGTATGGTGGGAAAGTCTTATGTGGAAAGGCTGAGGGACTTGAGGCTGTTTTCGTTCGAGAGAAGAAGGTTAAGAGGTGACTTAATAGAGGCAGACAAAATGATCAGAGGATTAGATAGGGTGGACAGTGAGAGCCTTTTTCCTCAGATGGTGATGGCTAGCACGAGGGGGCATAGCTTTAAATTGAGGGGTGATAGATATAGGACAGATGTCAGAGGTAGGTTCTTTACTCAGAGTAGTAAGGATGTGGAATGCCCTGCCTGCAGCAGTTGTGGACTCGCCAACATTAAGGGCATTTAAATGGTCATTGGATAAACATATGGAAGGTATTGGAATAGTGTAGGTTAGAGGGGCATTAGATTGGTTTCATGGTTGGCGCAACAGCGAGGGCCGAAGGGCCTGTACTGCGCTGTAATGTTCTGTGTTCTATTATTCTGAGGCTGTGCCCTCGGATCATCGTCTGTCCTACGAATGGAAGCATTTTTGCCACATCCACTCTATCCAAGCCTTTCGGTATTCTGTAAGTTTAATTGAGCACCGCCCCTTCCCACCACCCCCCACCCCCCCCCCCCCCCCCCCGCCCCCGGTTATCCTTCTAAACTCCATTGAGTACAGACCCAGAGTCCTCAAATGCTCCTCATACATCATGAAGCTCTGCTGGACTCTCTCCAGGACCATCACATCTTTCCTTTGATACAGGGCCCAAAATTGCTCATGATACTCCAAGTGTGGTTTGACTAGAGCCTTATAAAGCTTCAACAATATTTCCCTGGTTTGGCAGCACGGATTATTTTAATTTCTAAATGTGGCAAAGACCTTGAGGTTAAAAAATAAAACTAAAAGAAATCCTACAGTGCAGAAAGAGGCCATCCGGCCCATTGAGTCTGCACCGACCACAATCCCACCCAGTCCCGAACCCTATATCCCTACACATTTACCCGCTCATCCCTCTAGCCTATGCATCTCAGGACACTAAGGGGCAATTTTTTAGCATGGCCAATCAACCTAACCCCCACATCTTTGGACTGTGGGAGGAAACCGGAGCACCCGGAGAAAAACCACGCAGACATGAGGAGAATGTGCAAACTCCACACAGACAGTGACCCAAGCCGGGAATCGAACCCAGGTCCCTGGAGCTGTGAAGCAGCAGTGCGAACCACTGTGCTACCGTGCCGCCTCAGCTGCTGAAGTCAATTATTACATGTCAATGTCCCAGATTGGTCTGTTATGATTGACCAAACAAGAAGAGATTCAGGTGCAGCTTCCAGTCGATTTCACACCCACTGGGAGTTGCATTGATTATTTATCTGATGTCTGTGATCACCCTGAACAAATATTAAACTGGAGAGATGATGAAGTTTTAATTGTAATATCTAACGGTGTAACTGGGAGCAAAGTGAATTTGATAAAGTCTGGAATACAGGCTGGGGGAATGAGAGGGAAGCTGTTGTGCTGAATGAATGGTTCTTGTTGTCGGGAGGGATGGAGGGAGGGAGGCGGATGTGGATGGGGGTAAATTTGAGAAGGTGCTGACATTTGAACTGGTTCCCAGTGCCTCTGAACAGCTGAACTGGGGAAGCTTTTGCGCAGAGACGACACTGGTGCGAGTGCTGTTTCTCCTCCTGGTCGCCAGGGGTCGCTGTAGCGCTCCCAGCTGCTTCTCCACCCAGTGTTATCTGCGCCTGGACGCTGCCCTCCTTTTAGGTCAAACCAAATAAACAAACTCAGATTAAGTCAGGACAAAGAAAAAGGGGCAGCTCCCCAAAAGGAGGGGCAACAGCCCGAACAGAAATCAAAGTACAAAGGAAACTTAAAAACATCAAATTAAAATGTGATTATTAGGGTCGATAATGCACCCCAACCCCTGCGGTGCCCAACGGGCGCGGAAGGCGTCAACCGCGCCCGTGGACACCGCATGCTCCCTCTCCAGGGACACCTGGCCACGAACGTAGCCGCGGTAGAGGGGCAGACAGTCAGGGTGGACGGCCCCCTCGATCACCCGCTGCCTGGACCGGTAAATGCCGCGTTTTGCCAGGCCCAGGAGCAGGTTCACGAGGAGGTCGCCATCCTGACCCTCCCCTCTCCGCACCGGGTGTCCGTAGATCAGGAGCGTGGGACTGAAGTGCAAACAAAACATCAATAAAAGGTTCTTTAGGAAAACATAAAGGGAGTGCAGCCTAAGACACACAACATAGACATAGACCATGGACTCCACAAGGCAACAGAAAGGGCAGTCTAAGGAGCCCGTGAACCAGTGAATCCTACAATTGTGCGGAACTGCTGCATGCATCACCCTCCACCCCAGGTCCCCGACGTAATTGGGGGAGATCCCTCCGTAGAGGGACCTCCAGTGGGGACCCCCGCCGCCCGGCGGCAACAAGGCCCGCCAAGGTGTATCCGGGCGACAGGCGAGGAGGCAGTAGGGAAGGTGTGCAGCAGCAGCCCGCACAGGAAACGCCTCCGCGCGGTAGAAAAAGGCACGGAGGACATTTCCGCGAGGCGGCTCAGGCTGTGGGGCACCTCACCCAGGGAGGGGGGTTGAGGTTTTGGGCCAATGTGGAATTCCATCCGAACAGGGGAACGCTTGGGCGGGATCCCACTGCACGCCTGCGCCGCCTCGAGTTTGCGTGCAGTTTCGGGGCCGAGCACGACCGTCCTAAGGTCTAGGATGGCTTTGGCCGCGTGACGGACGGTCGTCCCCGTGCGCTCAGCCAGCATGCGGGGACTCATCCAGCCCGCCCCTCCGCCATCGAGCATGTCCCCGATTCTGGTCACCCCGGCGTCCACAGCCCTCCTCTCCGCCAGCCACCTGAAGTTATACGGCTGGAGGAGCGGATTCCTGAGCAGCGGCTCTCGCACGAGAGCCGCTACTCCTGATGGGGGGGGAGCTGCGTCGCGAGGCGACCTTGTTCCAGACAGTGAGGAGGTCCTCGTAAAAGACGAGCAACTCCTGCAGCGCGGTCGAAGCACGCCCCAGTTCGATATGCAGGAGCTGCACGTCATAATTGAGGCCGTGCCACTGGCGGAAGAAATACGTCGCCATGGCACACCACTGTGGAGGGGGCTCAACGTAAAGGTACCTCTGCAGGGCCTGGAGGTGGAAGGTCGCTATCTGAATGCGGAGCTTGTCTGCCCTCCTCAAGTGGGAGATACAGAACCGCAGCAGGGACCCAGTGCAGTCGATTGTCCCAGAAGAACCGCAGGAGGGTTCTCTGGATATCGGCGACAAAGCCAGGGGGAGGGGTCAAAGGGACCAGCCGGTACCACAGCATGGAGGCGACCAGCTGGTTTATGGCGCAAACTCGCGCCCCGTAGGACAGCACTCAGAGCAGTCCTGTCCAGCGACTCAGGCGGGTGGAGACTTTGGCCTCCAGCTCCCGCCAGTGCGCCGGCCAGGATTCCTCGGCTGGGCAGAGATGGGCCCCCAAGTAGAGGAGGTTGGTCCTGCTCCAGGTAAAAGGCCTGAGCTCCTCCGGAAGGTGGTCCATCTCCCAAGGACCAACAAGGAGTCCGGAGCACTTGGCCCCGTTGATCCTGGCGGAGGATGCGGCAGAGTACACCGCCTGGCATTCTCGCATCCTCCGGAGGTCAGCCGGGTCCGTGAACATGAGGAGCACGTCATCGGCGTAAGCTGACAGGACCACCCCTACGTCCGGTCCGCGCAGGGCCAAACCTGACAACCTCCTCCGCAAGAGGCGCAGGGATGGCTCCATGCATACGGAATATGCCTGGATGCTGCTCAGAGGTGGAACATCCGCGGTCTGTGGAGGGGCGGGACCATCGCCATATTGTTATGAAGTCACCGCGAGGCCCTCCCAGCCTTTTATTTTTCAATAAAAAGGAGAAAGTGAGAGAAATTCTGAGCCGGACAACCCGCCAGGAACGGAATTAAAATTAAATAAAATGCATATTTATATCAAAATGCCGGCGGCTGAACTGCGCATGTGCAGAACTTTCGCCCAGACGGCATCGCACAGGTCACATTTTAAAAAAAAATAGAAAATGAAGCGACGTTCGCGAATCGAGCAGGAACCGAAATTGTGACGAGAGGATCATAATTAAAATCATCAACATTTAAAGAAGATTAACATGCAGCTGCCTGTGCGCATGCGCATGAGGGGAATTCTCCCAGAGGGTAGCGGGCGGGTCGCCGCCCCATTGAAGCTGTCGCCCTGACATGGCCGCCGGCCGTCTCCACTGAGTTTGTTTATTTGGTTTGACCTAAAAAGAGGGCCGGCCGTCTCCACTGGCAACGCAAGATGGCCGCCAGCCGTTCTCCCACGCCAACGCAAGATGGCCGCCGGCCGTCAACCCTGGCAACCCAAGATGGCCGCCGGCGGTGGGTGTGATTGTGGCGCAAGCGCAGGTCTCCCTGCAGCCCATTGTCCAGGTTGCCCCCAGTGGATGTGGTTGGGATGGTGCAGCAGATGGAGCAACAATCCCAGTTTCAATAGGGGGACAGAAGCTGCAATGCTGCTCCCTGTTGTACACTCCTCTCCAGTCTCTGCATTGCAGAGCGTTTAAAGCCAGAGAGTGAATTGTCCGCGGATGAGCTTGACGCTCTTCCCTTGGTATCAAACCAGCCCCAATTAAAACCATAGAATCCCTACAGTGCATCGAGTCTGCATTGACAGAGCATCTTAGCCGATTCCCCTAACCCTGCATATTCATTCTCTAATCCCCCTAACCCACACATCTTTGGAATGTGGGAGGATACCGGAGCACCCGGAACAAACCCACGCAGACACGGGGAGAACGTGCAGACCCCACACATACAGTGACCCAAGGCTGGAATCGAACTCGGGTCGCTGGCGCTGTGAGGCAGCAGCGCTAAACACTGTGTCACCGTGCTGCCACTCGGGCAAATGTATTTGTTTTGAACACGGGGCGGGCGGGGGGATTTCTAACTCACTTTGATTATTGGGTGGGGGGGTGAACTCAGCGTTGCCTCAATATCCACCCTCCCCCCCCCACCCCCCCCCCCCCACCTCCCCCACCTCCCCACCTCCCCCACCTCCCCACCTCCCCCGCCTTCCTGCTCTTGGTTCTTATTTAAAAACAACTCATTCCTCCACCTGGCCCACCGATAGGGTAAGAGAAAGCAGAGAAAAGGTTACGGCATAGAAAGAGGCCATTCAGCCCATCCCATGGTGCACCAGCTCGAGAAATAGAAACTAGCATTCCATTCTAATCCCACCTTCTAGTGACCCAACCCCTAGCCCCATCTTTACAGGTTACAACATTTCAGCTACAGATCCGGGTGCTGATCGAGTGAGTCGAAGGGTTTCTGTCTGAACCACCAGTTTACACAACGGATTCCAGACACCCACTACACTCTGAGTGAAAAGCTTCTTCCTAATATCCCCTTTAATCCTCCCATCAATCCCCTTCATTCTGTGCGAACCCCACTCCCCCGGTAAGTGACGTCTCCCTGCTCCGGGGAAACTGCTGTTTCCTCTCCACCCTGTTTCGGCCCCTCAGATTTTTGGACACCTCAGTTTGGTCTCCCTCCGCCTCATGTGTTCTCAGCAAAACAACCCTGGCCAAGCCGATCTTTCCTCATCGTCGCAATTTCCCAGTTCTGACAACACTTCTATAAATCCAAATGGTTATCCAGTCACATTAAGCTGTCCATTTAACATCGCTTCATCGCCAACTGTGACACCAGCAGAGACGGTGCAAATGTTCGAATATTTATTTAGAAAACAATGGAATATTTATTGAAATGTTCAGGTGAATCTCAATGATGGTCATTGACCAGGTCGACATTAAACAATCGTGCAGTCCAAGGTTAAAAGTAATTTTAACAAAGTTGAAGGTTATCCTGAAATTGGAGATTGCCTGTGACTCCCAATAGATTTATCAATTCGAGCAATCGTTTATAAAAGCACCAAGATTGTGTGGAACTTTAACATTAACATTTCGATCTTCATGAGGAGTATTGTGTTTACTGCAGGCCACCACTTCAGCACAGAGATTAGGAAGGGGACAGCGGAGACCTTTTGGAAGATTTTCAAAGATGAAATGCTTCAGTTATAAGGAGGTGTTGGAGGAGTTTGAGTTGTTGTGCTTCGAACATAGATTAGAAAATAACCTATTCGTGGTTTTCCCGATGTGAGGTCTGGATGGAGTATGCAGGAAATGATTCCCTCTGCTTTAAAGTCAATTGCCAGGGGTCATGGATATCAAGGCAGTGGCAAAAGACAGAGAAAGGACGGGAGCATGTTTGATGGGACCGAAAGGTGGCAGTAGGTAATTTCATTCACAATTTTGAAAAGGGAATTGGAAAGCTATTTGAGGAAAAGCACCTGACAAGCACACAACTAATAAAAAACAACACAGGATAAATGAACGGAAATAACGCAGACAGGGAGAAGCAGAAACTTGCACACGAACGTACACACGCGCATCTGTGCACACAGGCAGACACATGTATAATTAAACATAGAGTGACTTACACAAAGGGACAGAGGCACAGAAAGATCACTGCCACCCATTAGGCCGATCATTCGTGTACTTAAGGCAGAAATTCCGTGAATAAGGATGATAAAAACATCTCTCATTGTTGAAAGGCAGGGGTTACCCTTCCGGGTAAGGCATGATCCATCCCAAAGGAACGTGGTGAAACTTGAAACTGAATGAGGAATAGGGGAAACATGTTGGGCAGGATTCGAACCGGGAGACTCCCATGTATTTCCAGTCCATCAGCTTAACCACTGGGCTATAACTACACTGGGTCGTATTCTAAAACATTAGACTGATCATCATTCAAAACAATTCGAATAAACATCACCGTCATGATGTGATTTCGACTTTTTAATCAGGATGTAAATGCGTTTCATCACTCTGCTGGTTTCACAGATCTGTATTCTTTCCACATTTCAGCCCAATATAATTTGACGTACAAATATATTTTTTTTCGACAAATACACGGATAATCCATGTGCATGCATCACAGTTGTGATATAAACAGTGAGACCGTGATGTAATCCAATACCGAGACAACACAATATCTCCCCGAAAGGCGCTATATGAACGCAATTTCTTATTTGATTCAGCTAACACCATGTTATCATGGTGTTATAATATAGATTTAGAATTCAAACCGACTCTCCCACGTACTAAGTACATATTGTATTCCTGAACGTCCGATTTGCAAATTTGAATTGAATTCGCGATTTTGCACGCTAAGGTTTTGTTTTCTGTATTTATTACCACTGAAATACTCAGTCAAGTACGATAAAAATAAAACATTCGACTAGTGTTGAATATTGAACTGCCCTGAAAATGGTGCAAAAATCCTGAGGGTCCAGAAACATCTTAGACCCAGACAGTGGTTTGGCTTCTTAAGTCAAGACAGAAACCGAGTTAACGTTTCCAGTCCATGTGACCCTTCATCAGAGGTAAAAAGAGGATTTCAGTTTTATTACATTTTCAGCTTCAATGGCTTCAGTTCAGGACTGAAATTTCCCAAAAGCCCCAAAGATATCCTGAACTTTCTTCTAAATCAATTGGTTAGTTCACATTCAGAAGCAAAAACACATCTCTTCCTTGCAGTTTATTACATACGGGGCTGAAAGTAGATTCACAATAGAGAAGAGGTTTGAGAGCAGCCAGTATCGAAACATCGCTTCTACGACACTGCCACAGCCCCTCCAACTACTTCCCCTCACCTCCCTCACCATCCCATCTCTCCCCCTTTCCCCGACATGTTTAATATTCACTCCCTTCCTCACTGTCACACAATGACAGCAGTGCGTTGAATATATAACAAACAATATATAAGTCCCCAAACCCCGTTCTACAGCATCTTCCACACACAGGACCTCTATCACTTAGAAGGAGAAGTACAGGCAATAAGTTCGCAAATCAACACCTGCAGGTTACCTTCCAAGACGCATATGTTACTGTCCTGGAACTGTGTCACCATTCTCTCATCTTCGCTTAGACAAAAACCTGGAAATCTCTCTGAAGATCACAGTGGATTTACCGACACCACGGGTTCGAGCAGTTGGCTCACAGCCACATTCAGAAGGATAATAAAGTTTTCTTTTTTAATAAATGGTGACCTTGCCAAAGACGCTCATGCACAGGAATAGAAACTTTTCCAAACCTCGGTCACCCTTTCTTGGTTTTGTGATCCAGTCTCTATTGAAAGTGACCCACAGTGACCCCCGCCTCATCATCTACACACTGACAGATACAAGAATATCAGCCCCTGCTTCAGTGAGATTAATGTCCACGTTTTCTAGCTGGAATACATTCCCTTCATCCGGAATTCAGCCGAGACAGCGTACTTCCCACACAGAGTCCGCCTGCCCATGATTCACAGGCTTCATGTCTGCATTGACTGGAAGGTTACAAAATTGCAAATGATGTGAAGGTGATGGGCAAATTTCCCGATGCGAGTCTCCCACTCTCCCTCCTTCTCTCTCCCTCTCTCCTGCTGTCTCTCACTCTTTACTTCACACTGTCTCTCCCTCTTTCTCCCTTTGTCTCGCTCTAAGCCTCTCTCTGCCTCTCTCTCTTGCTCTCCGTTGCTCTCGCTCTCGCCCTCCAGCTACCAATCTCCCTCCCGCTGTTTCCTTCTCGCTGTGTCTTCTTCGCCCTATCATCGCTCCCTCTTTTTCCCATTCTCCAGTTGCCTCGTTTCCCTGTCTCCCGCTCTCGATATTTCTCCCTTCTGCTCTATCCCTTTGCTCTTGCTCTCTCCCCTTGTCTTTTGCTTCCGCCCCCCCCCCCCCCCCCCACTTTCTAACTTCCCACTTGCTGTCATCCTCTATCGTCGTCTCCCCCTCTCGCTAGCGCTTCCTCTCACGGTCTTTCCTCCTCACTGTCTCCCCATTATCTCAATGCTTCACCCTGTCTCTCCGTCTCTCTGTTTCTAGTGAAGGGACATCTCATAGTCTGGCTTGTGAAAGTATCAGGCGCTCTCAATGTATTTTGTTTCTCTCTCCAGTTCTCTCTACCTCTGACACATTTTCCATCTCCCGATCTTATGAGTGGTTGGGATAGAGTTGTAAGATGTGGGAGGTTTGTGAGGGATGAATGGTTTATGAAATGTTGAGGTTGATATATCCACCATCTTATCTCAATTTGTCGATGTCCTGGTAGCAGATGAAATGCGTCACCACATTGGCACGTCTTTTTTTTTACTCTGTCACCTTGTCAGCTGTCTCCACATTAAGGTTTTGCACAAAATGTAATTTATTGATATATGGGATAACGTATCTGCACCGATGGAAGGTTGGCTCGCCAACAGGAAACGGAGAATTGTTTGAACGGCTGTGACGAGTGGTGTGCCATCGGCATCTGTGCTGGGTTCACAACCTTTTTACGATTTGTATGTAAATTACTTGGATGAAGGGACTGAAAGAACGGTTGCCAAATTTGCTCATGACACAAATATTGGTTGACAATTGTGATGAGGGCAGAAGGAGGCAAATACCTGACAAATGGAATATGAAGTGAAGTAAAGGGAAATTCGCAATGTTGATGCGAATAATACGAAAGAAGCTTATTATCCAAATGATGAGAGGCGGTAGAGCTCTGAAATGCAGAGCGATCTGGGTGTCCTGGTGCTTGAATCGCAAAAAAGCGAGTATCCAGCTGCAGCAAGTCATTGGGAAAGCGAATGGAAGGGTAAAATTTACTGTGAGGGTAAATGAATACAACATTCGGGAGGTTGTGCTTCAGTTAGATAGGGCATTGGTGAGATGATAACAGGAGACTTGTGTACATCTATGGTCTCCTTTTTTAAGGAAAGATGCAAATTTATTGGAAGCAGTTCAGGAAAAGTGTCCTGCACTAATATCTGTAAAGGGCTGCTTGCTGATGAAATAAGTTTGGCGAGATGAGGTTTGCATTCACTGCAGTTTAGGAGAGTAAGGAGCGATTTGATCAAAACCTCTAAGATCCTGAAGGGTACTGAAAGGGTAGATGTGGAAAGAATGTTCTCTCTTGCTGAAGAATCTAGAACGAGGGGCCACTATTTGCAACATGGGGTCGTCCATTTACCGGACAATATTTCTTTATTGTTGTACAGTAAGCGATTAGTTAATGAATTCCTAATGTATGCCAAATTTCCCATTTCCTTGTATGATTACACCCAACGTTACACCCAACATGTTTCTGAACTCTTTCACGAATAATCTCACAATTCCCCAATTTGACAGAAATTTGAAACAATTTCACTGCTTCTTCACCTGGCACTCTCTTCTCCCACCGCTGGTGTCGGTGTGTCACTCCCTCTCTCTCTCTGCACTCTTTCCTCCCACCGCTGGTGTCGCTGTCACTCTCCCCTTCGCTCTGTCACTCTCTCATCCCACTGGTGGGGCAGCTGTACTCCCCCCTTCTCGCTCTGTCACTTTCTTCTCCCACCGCTGATGTCCCTGTTTCTCGTCCTCTCGCTCTGTCACCCCGACCACGGCTGGTGTCACTCTCTCTCCCTTTTTCGCCTTGTCACTCTCTCCTCCAATCGCTGGAGTTGC
Source organism: Mustelus asterias (assembly GCF_964213995.1). Lineage (NCBI taxonomy): Eukaryota > Metazoa > Chordata > Chondrichthyes > Carcharhiniformes > Triakidae > Mustelus > Mustelus asterias. The sequence goes on along the minus strand of NW_027590330.1, from coordinate 225,487 downwards.
TGTCTTTTCCCCTCTGGTTCTGTCACTCTATCCTCCCACCGCTGAAAGCTTTGTTTCCCCCCTCCCTCGGTCACTCAAACCATCGCTGGTGTCACTGCCTCTCCCCCTCTGGCTCTGTCACTCTCCTCCCACAGCTGGTGTTTCTGTTTCTCCTCCTCCTCTCACTCGCATGGTGGCACAGTGGTTAGCACTGCTGCGAGACAGTGCCAAGGAATCGGGTTCAATTCCTAGCTTGGTCATTTTCTATGCGAAGTCTGCACGTACTCCCCATGTCTGTGTGGGTTTCCTCCGGGTGCTCTGGTTTCCTCCCACATTCAGAAAGATGTGTTAACGGAGGATTGGGCATGCTAAATACTCACTCAATCTCCCCGAACAGGCGTCACTGTGGATTTCACAGTAACTTCATTGCATGTCAAGGTAAGCCTACTTGTGATACTAATAAATAAACCCTCTCCTCCAACCACTGGTGCCACTGTCTCTGCGACTCTCTTCTCAACAACTTTATTGACAACAAGTCGTTGTGGACCTGACACAGCGGAACACAGCAAGTTCAGTGGCAGAAAACAAGCGCGAGCGAGGTGGGCCGATATTTAAACATTTCCGTCTTAATCTGCGCTCAGAACATGGTACTGAATTGTTCAGTTTTATCACCATTCCCAGTATTTATGTATTTGTCAAATGACGGTCTTCAGCTGATGCATATTTTTATTTTAATGGCCGTAACGACCGAAGGATGGTTAGAATTGCCGGGCGATAGTGCAGGGGCTGATCTGGAGTAAATGAAAACGAATGGATTACTGGATATAAATCTTGTGAAATTATAATGAAAAGGAGACATGGAAATCTGACCAGCATCTTCACATCTCCCGGTGCCGAGTACGAGCGGTAGTGCTGGGACGCAACATCGTGTTGTATTCAGTTGCTTGGGAAATGCAGTGGACCCTCCCCCTCGCCTCCATGACAATCTAGAGTGCATTAAGTGACGATAACGGAAACAAATCATGTATTTATCTGCCCTAATCTTTATTTAAAGAAAAGCTTTTACGAAATAAATTTCAAATGCACTTGACAAAAATACACATCAAATTTTGAATTATAGTAACTGCTCCGTTCCGCAATGCAATGCGATGTTACAGCTTTAATATGGACAGTGCAATACTCGATATACATTCTACGTTGTTTCTCATTGTTCATTGAATCGAACGTTTACTTTTTCACGCAAAACGAAAAAAGACAAAACCCAGCATGAAGTAACAACCCATTGATACAAAAACAACAATATTTATATCTAGACTTAAAGCATATTCGACATGGCGATATTTGTGGAAAAGTTAAGGGGCGTTCGCTTTCATTTAGTGCCATGATTCATATGTCTGAGGACGTCACATCCTGGATTTGTTGATGACTATGACCTGAAACAGTAAAAGAGAAATGAGTGAGAATTACAATCATTTCCACAATCAGTTCAACACTTCACAAGCACTTGTATTAAATTCCAGCTCAACTGGCTGTTTCTTTCTATGCAAAACACACTGCACATTCTCTCCGACACCTTCAATGTAATGCACCACTGAAAATACTGCAGGAAATCACAGCAGAAACCACGTGAGACAGGTCACATCCCTCCACTGGCACTCCCATTGCAAAATGTCATAAAAATACGGTTGAGCAGTATATTGTATATTATATTAAATTTAATTAATTAATTGTATATGTATATCTTCGGAGATGCATTGTCACTGACCAATGACAGGTAAAACCCCAGGCTTGTGCCAGAGATAACGTTGTTATTCTTAGCTGGCGTGGAAGGAAACGATAAGATGGGATCAATGCCAATCTACTGTACACTGTGGGGGTAGACATATTTTTAGTGAACTTTGGGCTTAAAATGGATTCTTTGTTTAATACAATTCTGCGCATTCGCGACAGGAACTAAAAACAAATGCCGCATTATTCTTTGATCGACTGCACACCAGAGCGAGTATATTCCACACAAGAGGGTGGGAGATTGCAGTAATAATCAGAGGTGATAATCAATTCAGAAAGCTGTCGCAGCATGGGACTCCATGAAGGACAACAGAAATGACAGGGATGTCCTCACAGTATCCATGAAATGCTAAATTTCAACCTGAAGTCAACTTTGTTCATTAATTTAGCAATCAATTAAACATTGCACAAAAACAACAATATTCAAATATTGGAATATAATACAAGTACTTGTGAAGTGTTGAACTAATTGTGAAATGATTGTGTGAATTTTAATCACTGGTTGAAAACAAGTTTTTATAGCCTCTCAGCTGGAGCTAGTTAATTAGAAAGCAGGATGAATGTCGCTTCAGAAGCCTTGAATTTCGGGGCAAAAACAGAAGGTACTTCAGTGTGGCCTTGTCTGGAGCTTCGTGAAACAGGAAGTCACAGGGCTGAGCTTGAAGGAATGATGCAATTTAATTTAATGGTTTATTTCAATCTAAATACCAATCTGAAGTCCAGATTTTTTTAATTAATAAAAACAAAATAAGGGCAGCACGGTGAGACAGTGGTTCGCACTGCTGCCTCACAGCATCAGAGACCCTGTTTTCAGTCCCGACCTGATTGTGAAGTTTGCATATTCTCCCCGTGTCTGTGTGGCTTTCTTCCGGGTGCTCTGGTTTCCTTCCACAGTCCGAAAAGTGCAGATTAGGTTGATTGGCTATGCTAAATCGCCTCTTAGTGTTAGGCAAACAAGCAGGGAAAATATATAGGGCCTGGCGCGGAGGTACCACTTTTGGTGGACTGATTGTGATATTGTTGGGATAATGGCTTCACCTTTGATAGGAGTAACATCCCAATTCATGGCACCATATTTGGCTCCATTGAGCGAGAGAGAAGGAGAAGATGTGGGAATGCAATACTTATCGGAGATTCTATTGTCAGGGAAATTGGAAGGCATTTCTTTGGCCGGAAACGATACTCCAGGCTGATATGTCGTGTCCCTGGTGCTCGGGTCAAGGATGTCTCAGAGCGGTAAGAGGATATTCTGCAGGGGGCGCTGAGCAGCCACTTGTCATGATTTGCATCGGTATTAATCAAATGGGTTAAAAAAAACTTAGATCCAAAAAGCCGAATATGGGGAGTTGGGAAGTAAATTGAAAAGTATTACCTCAAAGGTAGTGGTTTCAGAGTTACTATAAGCTCCATGTGTTCGTCAAAGTATATGCAGAAGGACATATCAGCTGATACCCGGCTGGGAAATGGTGCTCTGGTGACGGGTTTTAGATTCCTGGGACTTTGGGGCCGGTTCTGGGGGTGCGGGGAGCGGGGGTGAGAGGGGGTGGGGAGTGGGTGGGATCAAAACAAACTGGACGAGTTGCACCTGGCCAGGGCAGGAAATGCTGTCCTATGGCGAGTACTTGATAGTGTGGTTAGGAAGGAATAAAATGGAATGACAAGTGGATGGGAACGCAAACTGTGTGACACAGGAAGGAGAAACACGAGAAACAGTAATAAAAGAGAGAACAATAAAATGCAAAAACGGGTGATGGCTTCATCAAGGACGAGAGGCAAATATGGCCACAACATAAATAATGATTAATAATGGCTAAAAAGTCAACACTAAACGCTTTATATCTTAATGCACAAAGAGTTCAGAATAGGTTCGATGAACACGCAGCGCAAACTAAGGTACCTGGATTTGAGTGAATAGCTTTTACTGAGACTTGGTTGAAAGTAAATCAGAGCTGGGACCTTAAGTTTCAGGGATATTCGACCTTTCACAATAACAGCAGGGAAGGAGAATATGGTGGGGTAGCACTGTTAATATGGGCTGAAATGAGCACTTTTGTGAGAGAGCATCTGGGCATGGATGAAATAGGGTCCATGAGGACGGAGGTAGAAAACAGGAAGGGAAAAAATACATTGGTAGGAGGATAGAATACACCCTGAAACAATAGAGTCAATATGATGAATGTCTGATCAGTGATGATCCACTGAAGGGCGGATCAGTCTCGAGGGACTGAACGGCCTAATCCTGTTCTAATTTCTTATCAACTTACGTTGTACTGATCCCGATCGACTGTCTAAGAAGAGGAACAATCAAAGATTTATCTCACCCAGAGTGCCGAGATCACCGCTGGAACTTGTCAAAGTGAAGATACCGTCAGGGTCCCGGTTCAGCAGCAAGTGCCCACTATGAGAGTCAATGGTTTCAGCCTCAGCATCGTCATAGTCTGACAAAGCAGGAACTGAGAGGTAAAAGTATTTGAATTGAAGTTAATTAGTAATGAGGGACAGTTAGAATCATATCCTCAAATGTCTATTTCCACAGTAATTAAAACTCTATTGTTTTGTGGAGGCCAGTGAGTTTGAGCGCGGAGAATTATTGGGCCAAGTTTTACCATAGTATTTTCAAGTTTAGTTGAAGTTTATACCGTTCCCAATGAGTCACCGATCCCACCAACTCGCACACATTTCACAGCCAAGAGAGGCTTCTGGGGAAATGCATGCAACTTTTAAAAAATGTAATTTATATTGCTGGGAACAATGGTAAGAAATTGTTTCAGACACAACATTTCTGTAATTGAAATCATTCTGCAATACCTGAGCTACTTGGCACTGTCATTTCATGTTGTACACGTCATGGTGTACAGATTTGGAGATTTCAGAAGCTTTTTTGATATTACAGAGTGAGCAGGTTCGGAAGGAAATGGTAGGATATGAACTTCGACCTACCCTGGCAAGAGGAGGATTCCACTTCTGGATATTCTAATGCAGGATCCGTGTCTCCCAAACTGTGATTGGTGTAATATTCAACGTGATTGAAGGAGTCAATTGTTGAAGAAACTGGTAAGCACAAAATAATTGGTTGTGAGGCAAACTGTTTGTGGTTGAGTCATTACGATGTTATCATGGCAGAGAATGATTCAGAAAGTTGAAGTCGAGATCACAACAACTTCATCGCCTCTGTGACAATGCCCTGCAATTTGATCATGGCACCAATTTGTGAGAACAGTCAGCAGACTGACTGCAGCGGTTCAAAATGAAGGACCAGCACCCACTTCATTGTACAATCGGTGTTACTCTGGCTCCAAAATGTCCAGTCCTTTCGGAGAGACAATGCGTGAAATATCAGAGAATAGGAAATTATTTAAGAGAAAATCCATTTTGTCTGGGTCAGTTGACCGACTTTCTGATCCAGAATCTCTTCGCCCTGCCACACTATTATCTTCAGAGGTGAAATTCCATCGAATTATAGAATCACAGAAACCCGACAGTACAGAAGGAGACTATTCGGCTCATAGAGTCTGTATGGGCAACAATCCCACCCAGGCTCTATCCCCGTCACTCCACATATTTACGCTTTTAATCCCTCTAAACCTACACTGAGGGGCAATTTAGCATGGCCAATCAGCCTAACGTGCACATCTTTGGACTGTGGGAGTAAACCGAAGCACCTGGAGGGAACCCACGCAGACACGGGGAAAACGTGCAAACTCCACACAGACAGTGACCCAAGCTGGGAATCGAACACAGTTCTCTGGAGCAATGAGGCAGCAGTGCTAACCACGTGCCACCGTGCCGCCATCAGTAGTGAAAACAAATCATAGAAGCCGTGGGTCAGACGCCAGAAACGAGAATAAATAGGCCAATTGGGATTTTTAAAAATTCTGTTCAGCCATTCCGAATAGGTCTCAACCGTTCTTACTGTTGACATTGTTGTAATTTTGATCAAACTTCTCCTGAACCCTGTATCGTTTTGCTGAAATCCTGTTCAGAGCCATGCAATCCATTCAAAATGGCATCAAAGCAATGTTCAGTTGACATGTACCCTCGCTCTTTTGAGCAATGATTCGGTGAAAAGCTGCAATTCTGCCTCTGCTCGAATTTTCCTTTCTTTGAAAATGCATGGATGAAAATGTTCCAATGAGTTTTATGCTTTTAGTTCGTTTTTGTTTCTACCTGTTGGTACCATTCCCATTCACAGCTTGTGAAGTCATGAACTTAAGTGTTATCTCTGGTATAAACTGAAACAAACAATTGATTAATATTTCTGTCATTTCAGCATTGTTGACTATTGGTAAAAACTATCCCTCGAAAATACCTGAAGTTAATTCTGAGTTGGCCGTTTTATTTCCGTTTTGATTGAATATTTTGCTATTTCAGTTAACACTCCATTCTTTACTAATATAGTAGTCCTCCTTTGTCACCTTCACTAATTACATCATCTTTTTTCCCGATTCCACATCTCACTTTGCTCAGTTCGCTACTCCACTGAGTCTAACACATTTCCCCCATTGTTTTTCCTTGTTTGCATTGGCGATGTTTCTTTATACTTAATAGTTTGCATTTGTTTTTTGCTTTTTCTTGTTATATTTTTCCTTTGATTCGGTCCACAAATGGTTTTAAAACTACCCATTTTAGCAAAACAAACCTATTATACTCCAGTTACTTTCCCAAATACTAATCTGTCCCTGTAATTAGGTGCTGTGCATGCGGCCAGCAGTAATGTATTGAATTGATTTACATATTCAATCAAATGTTTTACTTATTATTATTTAAATCAGACTTTGATGTGTGCAAGGTGCAAAGCAGTTGGAAATTGGAAACAGTTACTCGACTCGCTACTTTTACACAGAAGGCAAAAATATTCTTGAAAAATAATGAACATTGGTAATCGAATCAGTACTCGAATCCTCTCAAGATAAATAAGGGCATTTAATAAGTCTCCTTTCTACATGAGCACGGCGAGGGTAATGATTCTCTTGCCCATGGTTAAAGGGGGTAAACATGAAGCGGCATTTTTGCAGTGTAGCTTGGGTTTTAAAAAGAACACAAACCTGAAGCACGAGACTGAGTGTATAGCTTGGCGGGAGGAATATTATCTATTTCTTCATAAATGGCTTGGTATAAAACAGAAGGTGGATCCCAGCTAGCAGCAGCAGGTTCTGTTGGAGGAAGATCGGGGCAATTAGCATGTTGTTACATTCTGGAACTATATTTCAGTTCAGGATTTTTATTGATTTCATATCTCACTCTATGTCGAGGTGAGATTCAAACCAGGTTCCGGTGGAATTTATTTTGTTTCTCTGCATCATCAATCCAGTGATGATACCACTGCCTCCATCACAAGGAACACTGAGACATTTAGAGACCAATGAAGGTCAGCGCATAAGATATGAATCAAGAGAACTCGGTGCGAGTTCAGAGACATGCAATATTTTTGTTTATCTGTTCAAAAACAGTGGTGCAAAAGGCAGACATTCAACAAACTCCATGACCATGTTTTAACATGGAGCTGGTCGGTAACCTGTCGCCAGAGGAGCGCCATTCCAGACCAAGCGTGGCCGAACAGGATTATCTCCCACTCTCACCGCATGACATTGTTGCCGTGGAAGGATATTACAGGAAGTTCTGACACTTTTTTGTATAAAGTCTTGGGACCGAACGTGAAACATCTGACTCAGAAAGAGGCAGGCTTCTCACAATACCACCGGCATTGATCCTGTAATATTAGTGGAATAGTTTGCTGGTATGCAGTATTGGCATTGATAATTGAGGAAAATCATACCATCACGTCTCAAAATGGGTCGAGTACTAACATAAGAACATAAGAAATAGGAGCAGGAGTAGGCCATCTAGCCCCTCGAGCCTGCCCCGCCATTCAATAAGATCATGGCTGATCTGACGTGGATCAGTACCACTTACCCGCCTGATCCCCATAACCCTTAATTCCCTTACCGATCAGGAATCCATCCATCCGCGCTTTAAACATATTCAGCGAGGTAGCCTCCACCACCTCAGTGGGCAGAGAATTCCAGAGATTCACCACCCTCTGGGAGAAGAAGTTCCTCCTCAACTCTGTCTTAAACCGACCCCCCTTTATTTTGAGGCTGTGTCTTCTAGTTTTAACTTCCTTACTAAGTGGAAAAAATCTCTCCGCCTCCACCCTATCCAGCCCCCGCATTATCTTATAAGTCTCCATAAGATCCCCCCTCATCCTTCTAAACTCCAACGAGTACAAACCCAATCTCCTCAGCCTCTCCTCATAATCCAAACCCCTCATCTCCGGTATCAACCTGGTGAACCTTCTCTGCACTCCCTCCAATGCCAATATATCCTTCCTCATATAAGGGGACATGAGGGAGGAACTGACAAAAATCGACTGGAAGCAGAGCCTAATGGGAAAGACAGTAGAACAGCAATGGCAGGAGTTTCTGGGAGTAATTGAGGACACAGTGCAGAGGTTCATCCCAAACAAAAGAAAGGTTATCAGAGGGGGGATTAGGCAGCCATGGCTGACAAAGGAAGTCAGGGAATGCATCAAGGCAAAAGAGAGAGCCTATAATGTGGCAAAGAGTAGTGGGAAGTCAGAAGATTGGGAAGGCTATAAAAACAAACAGAGGATAACAAAGAGAGAAATAAGGAAGGAGAGGATCAAATATGAAGGTAGGCTAGCCAGTAACATTAGGAATGATAGTAAAAGTTTCTTTAAATACATTAAAAACAAACGGGAGGCAAAAGTAGACATTGGGCCGCTCCAAAATGACGCTGGTAATCTAGTGATGGGAGACAAGGAAATAGCTGAGGAACTTAATAAGTACTTTGCGTCAGTCTTCACAGTAGAAGACATGAGTAATATCCCAACAATTCAGGAAAGTCAGGGGGCAGAGTTGAATATGGTTGCCATCACAAAGGAGAAAGTGCTAGAGAAACTAAAAGGTCTGAAAATTGATAAATCTCCGGGCCCAGATGGGCTACATCCTAGAGTTCTAAAGGAGATAGCTGAAGAAATAGTGGAGGCGTTAGTTATGATCTTTCAAAAGTCACTGGAGTCAGGGAAAGTCCCAGAGGATTGGAAAATCGCTGTTGTAACCCCACTGTTCAAGAAGGGAACAAGAAAAAAGATGGAAAATTATAGGCCAATTAGCCTAACCTCAGTTGTTGGCAAAATTCTAGAATCCATCGTTAAGGATGAGATTTCTAAATTCTTGGAAGTGCAGGGTCGGATTAAGACAAGTCAGCATGGATTTAGTAAGGGGAGGTCGTGCCTGACAAACCTGTTAGAGTTCTTTGAAGAGATAACAAATAGGTTAGACCAAGGAGAGCCAATGGATGTTATCTATCTTGACTTCCAAAAGGCCTTTGACAAGGTGCCTCACGGGAGACTGCTGAGTAAAATAAGGGCCCATGGTATTCGAGGCAAGGTACTAACATGGATTGACGATTGGCTGTCAGACAGAAGGCAGAGAGTTGGGATAAAAGGTTCTTTCTCAGAATGGCAACCGGTGACAAGTGGTGTCCCGCAGGGTTCAGTGTTGGGGCCACAGCTGTTCTCTTTATATATTAACGATCTAGATGACGGGACTGGGAGCATTCTGGCCAAGTTTGCCGATGATACAAAGATAGGTGGAGGGGCAGGTAGTATTGAGGAGGTGGGGAGGCTGCAGAAAGATTTAGACAGTTTAGGAGAGTGGTCCAAGAAGTGGCTGATGAAATTCAACGTGGGCAAGTGCGAGGTCGTACACTTTGGAAAAAAGAATAGAGGCATGGACTATTTTCTAAACGGTGACAAAATTCATAATGCTAAAGTGCAAAGGGACTTGGGAGTCCTAGTCCAGGATTCTCTAAAGGTAAACTTGCAGGTTGAGTCCGTAATTAAGAAAGCAAATGTAATGTTGTCATTTATCTCAAGAGGCTTGGAATACAAAAGCAGGGATGTACTTCTGAGGCTTTATAAAGCACTGGTTAGGCCCCATTTGGAGTACTGTGAGCAATTTTGGGCCCCACACCTCAGGAAGGACATACTGGCACTGGAGCGGGTCCAGCGGAGATTCACACGGATGATCCCAGGAATGGTAGGCCTGACATACGATGAACGTCTGAGGATCGTGGGATTATATTCATTGGAGTTTAGGAGGTTGAGGGGAGATCTGATAGAAACTTACAAGATAATGAACGGCTTAGATAGGATGGACGTAGGGAAGTTGTTTCCATTAACAGGGGAGACTAGGACGCGGGGGCACAGCCTTAGAATAAAAGGGAGTCACTTTAGAACAGAGATGAGGAGAAATTTCTTCAGCCAGAGAGTGGTGGGTCTGTGGAATTCATTGCCACAGAGGGCTGTGGAGGCCGAGACGTTGAGCGTCTTCAAGACAGAAATTGATAAATTCTTGATTTCTCGAGGAATTAAGGGCTATGGGGAGAGAGCGGGTAAATGGAGTTGAAATCAACCATGATTGAATGGTGGAGTGGACTCGATGGGCCGAATGGCCTTACTTCCGCTCCTATGTCTTATGGTCTTATGGTCTTATGGGACCAATACTGCACACAGTATTCCAGCTGCGGCCTCACCAATGCCCTGTACAGGTGCATCAAGACATCCCTGCTTTTATATTCTATCCCCCTCGCAATATAGGCCAACATCCCACTTGCCTTCTTGATCACCTGTTGTACCTGCAGACTGGGCTTTTGCGTCTCATGCACAAGGACCCCCAGGTCCCTTTGCACGGTAGCATGTTTTAATTTGTTTCCATTGAGATAGTAATCCCATTTGTTATTATTTCCTCCAAAGTGTATAACCTCGCATTTCTCAACGTTATACTCCATTTGCCATATCCTCGCCCACTCACTCAGCCTGTCCAAATCTCTCTGCAGATCTTCTCCGTCCTCCACACGATTCACTTTTCCACTTATCTTTGTGTCGTCTGCAAACTTCGTTACCCTACACTCCGTCCCCGAGTACTGTTAGAGAACTTGACACGGCAAAAAACTCAGTGTTGGTTTGCAATCAATTACAAGTGGAAACAAAATGTGAGTTGCTAAATAATTAATGAACACAGTGGAACATAGGAAATAGGAGCGAGATTGGGCAATTCAGCCATTTGAGCCCGCTCCACCATTCTATATGATCATGGCTGATCTTATCCTGCTTTCAAATCCACAAACCTGCCTGCCTCATTTGAGCTTTGTCCAGCTTTCATTGAGACACATATTTCTTTCGTTCTTGAATCTGCTGACTGATTCTGTCTCCCCTGCACTTTGGGCAATCGTTCAACAGGTTCACAAAACTCTGAGGGAATTTGTCCCTCACCCCAGATTTGGAACTACTTTGGCTCACTCTTAATCTATGAGCCTTTGTTGTAGACTCTCCAACAAAGCGGAATATCTGTTCAACATCCACCTCATCAATCCCTTTAGCATTTTATATACCTCAATCAGATCCCCAGTTATTCTTTTGATCTCCACAGAGTATAAGCCCAAGTTTTCAAACGCTCCTCGTATGGAAGCCCTTTCATCCCTGGAATCAATCTGGTGAACATCTTCTCAACTGCCTCCAGTGTCAGCACTTCCTTCATCAGGTACGGAGACTAAATCTGGACACAATACTCCAGGTGTCGTCTCACGAAGGCCCTTATCCAGTGTTAACGACATTTCTTTACATTTAAAACCGGGTCCTTTTGTAATAAATTCCAATATTCAATTTGCCTTTCTTATGAAATGCTGCGCCTGCAAATTCATGTTCTGTCATTCATGCACAAGGACACCCAGATCCCTCTGCACTGACAGACTTTGAATGCTCGTCCCATATAAATAATCATTTACCCTTTTAATGTTTTGTCGTGAAAATGGATGACCACACACGTATCCACATTAATCTCCATTTGCCACATTCTGGCCCATACTCCTAGCCTGTCAATATCCAACTGAAAACTCTATAATCTGAACAGAGCCTGCTTTCCCACTCATCTTCGGATCCTCCGCGAATCTTGCTATGTTGCATTCTGGCCCTAATCGCAGGTCAGTTAAATCGGTTGTAAACAGTTGAAAACTGAAAACGGCGTCATCCGTCGTGTTACAGTCAATTTCACTCCAGAGAAGAACCCATTTATCCCGACCCTATGCTTTCTCTCACTCAATCAATCCTCTATCCAAGCCAATGTTCTGTGCCCAGCCCCTGGGATCTAACGCTCTTGTCCAATGCCTTCTATAATCCAGATATGCCACATCCACGTGATCCCCATCATAGAACCATAGAACCATAGAAAATTACAGCTCAGAAACAGGCCTTTTGGCCCTTCTTGGCTGTGCCGAACCATTTTATGCCTCGTCCCACTGACCTGCACTTGGACCATATCCCTCCACACCCCTCTCATCCATGAACCCGTCCAAGTTTTTCTTAAATGTTAAAAGGAAGGACATACTGGCACTGGAGCGGGTCCAGCGGAGATTCACACGGATGATCCCAGGAATGGTAGGCCTGACATACGATGAACGTCTGAGGATCGTGGGATTATATTCATTGGAGTTTAGGAGGTTGAGGGGAGATCTGATAGAAACTTACAAGATAATGAACGGCTTAGATAGGATGGACGTAGGGAAGTTGTTTCCATTAACAGGGGAGACTAGGACGCGGGGGCACAGCCTTAGAATAAAAGGGAGTCACTTTAGAACAGAGATGAGGAGAAATTTCTTCAGCCAGAGAGTGGTGGGTCTGTGGAATTCATTGCCACAGAGGGCTGTGGAGGCCGAGACGTTGAGCGTCTTCAAGACAGAAATTGATAAATTCTTGATTTCTCGAGGAATTAAGGGCTATGGGGAGAGAGCGGGTAAATGGAGTTGAAATCAACCATGATTGAATGGTGGAGTGGACTCGATGGGCCGAATGGCCTTACTTCCGCTCCTATGTCTTATGGTCTTATGGTCTTATGGGACCAATACTGCACACAGTATTCCAGCTGCGGCCTCACCAATGCCCTGTACAGGTGCATCAAGACATCCCTGCTTTTATATTCTATCCCCCTCGCAATATAGGCCAACATCCCACTTGCCTTCTTGATCACCTGTTGTACCTGCAGACTGGGCTTTTGCGTCTCATGCACAAGGACCCCCAGGTCCCTTTGCACGGTAGCATGTTTTAATTTGTTTCCATTGAGATAGTAATCCCATTTGTTATTATTTCCTCCAAAGTGTATAACCTCGCATTTCTCAACGTTATACTCCATTTGCCATATCCTCGCCCACTCACTCAGCCTGTCCAAATCTCTCTGCAGATCTTCTCCGTCCTCCACACGATTCACTTTTCCACTTATCTTTGTGTCGTCTGCAAACTTCGTTACCCTACACTCCGTCCCCGAGTACTGTTAGAGAACTTGACACGGCAAAAAACTCAGTGTTGGTTTGCAATCAATTACAAGTGGAAACAAAATGTGAGTTGCTAAATAATTAATGAACACAGTGGAACATAGGAAATAGGAGCGAGATTGGGCAATTCAGCCATTTGAGCCCGCTCCACCATTCTATATGATCATGGCTGATCTTATCCTGCTTTCAAATCCACAAACCTGCCTGCCTCATTTGAGCTTTGTCCAGCTTTCATTGAGACACATATTTCTTTCGTTCTTGAATCTGCTGACTGATTCTGTCTCCCCTGCACTTTGGGCAATCGTTCAACAGGTTCACAAAACTTTATCTGGCAGCTCATTCCACACTCCCACCACTCTCTGCGTGAAGAAGCCCCCCCCTAATATTCCCTTTAAACTTTTCTCCTTTCACCCTTAACCCATGCCCTCTGGTTTTTTTCTCCCCTAGCCTCAGCGGAAAAAGCCTGCTTGCATTCACTCTATCTATACCCATCAAAATCTTATACACCTCTATCAAATCTCCCCTCAATCTTCTACGCTCCAGGGAATAAAGTCCCAACCTATTCAATCTCTCTCTGTAACTCAGCTTCTCAAGTCCCGGCAACATCCTTGTGAACCTTCTCTGCACTCTTTCAATCTTATTTACATCCTTCCTGTAACTAGGTGACCAAAACTGTACACAATACTCCAAATTCGGCCTCACCAATGCCTTATATAACCTTACCATAACACTCCAACTTTTATACTCGATACTCCGATTTATAAAGGCCAATGTACCAAAGGCACTCTTTACGGCCCTATCCACCTGTGACGTCACTTTTAGGGAATTCTGTACCTGTATTCCCAGATCCCTCTGTTCAACTGCACTCTTCAGAGTACTACCATTTACCGAGTACGTTCTTCTTTGGTTTGTCCTTCCAAAGTGCAATATCTCACACTTGTCTGCGTTAAATTCCATTTGCCATTTTTCAGCCCATTTTTCGAGTTGGTCCAAATCCCTCTGCAAGCTTTGAAAACCTTCCTCACTGTCCACTACACCTCCAATCTTTGTATCATCAGCAAACTTGCTGATCCAATTTACCACATTATCATCCAGATCATTGATATAGATGACAAACAGCAATGGACCCAACACCGATCCCTGCGGCACACCACTAGTCACAGGCCTCCACTCAGAGAAGCAATCCTCCACAACCACTCTCTGGCTTCTTCCATTGAGCCAGTGTCTTATCCAATTTACTACCTCCCCATGTATACCTAGCGACTGAACCTTCCTAACTAACCTCCCATGAGGGACGTTGTCAAAGGCCTTGCTGAAATCCAGGTAGACAACATCCACCGCCTTCCCTTCATCCACTTTCCTGGTAACCTCCTCGAAAAACTCTAATAGATTGGTCAAACATGACCTACCACGCACAAAGCCATGTTGACTCTCCCTAATAAGTCCCTGTCTATCCAAATATTTGTAGATCCTATCCCTTATCACACCTTCCCATAACTTGCCCACCACCGACGTCAAACTTACTGGCCGATAATTTCCCGGATTCTTTTGGAACCTTTTTTAAACAACGGAACAACATGAGCCACCCTCCAATCATCCGGCACCTCCCCCGTGAATACTGACATTTTAAATATGTCTGCCAGGGCCCCTGCAAGTTCAACACTAGCTTCCCTCAAGGTCCGTGGGAATACCCTGTCCGGTCCTGGGGATTTATCCACTCTGATTTGCCTCAAGACAGCGAGCACCTCCTCCCCTTTAATCTGTAAAGATTCCATGGCCTCCCTAACAGTTTGCCCTATTTCCGTAGACTCCATGCCCGTTTCCTCAGTAAATACGGATGCAAAAAAACCATTTAGTATCTCCCCCATCTCTTTTGGTTCCATACACAGTCTACCACTCTGGTCTTCAAGAGGACCAATTTTATCCCTCACTATCCTTTTGCTCCTAACATACCTATAGAAGCTCTTTGGATTTTCCTTCACTCTGTGTGCCAAAGCAACCTCATGTCTTCTTTTAGCCCTCCTGATTTCCCTCTTAAGTAGCTTCTTGCACTTTTTATACTCCTCGAGCATCTGATGTGTTCCTTGCTGCCTGTACATTTCATACAACTCTCTCTTCCTCTTAATCAGTGTTACAATCTCCCTCGAGAACCAAGGTTCCTTATTCCTATTTACTTTGCCTTTAATCCTGACAGAAACATACAAACTCTGCACTCTCAAAATTTCTCCTTTGAAGGCCTCCCACTTTCCATTTACATCCTTACCAGAGAACAGCCTGTGCCAATCCACACTTCCCAGATCCCATCTCATTTCATCAAATTTGGCCTTTTTCCAGTTCAGAACTTCAACCCGAGGACCAGATCTATCCTTATCCACGATCAGGTTGAAACTAATGGCATTATGATCACTGGATCCAAAGTGTTCCCTCACACTCACATCCATCACCTGCCCTAACTCATTTCCCAATAGGAGATCCAATATCGCATCCTCTCTAGTTGGCACCTCTATATACTGGTGTAGAAAATTCTCCTGAACACATTTTACAAACTCTACCCCGTCTAAACCTTTAACAGTATGCGAGTCCCAATCTATATGTGGAAAATTAAAATCCCCTACTATCACAACTTTGTGTTTCTTGCAGTTGTCAGCTATCTCTCCGCTGATTTGCTCCTCCAATTCTCGCTGACTATTGGGTGGTCTATAATACAAGCCCATTAATGTGGTCATACCTTTCCTGTTTCTCAGCTCCACCCATAGGGCCTCTGTAGACAAGCTCCCTCATCTATCCTGCCTGAATACCGCTGTAACATTTTCCCTGACCAACAATGCCAGCCCCCCACCTTTTATCCCTCTGCCTCTATCCCGCCTGAAACATTGGAACCCTGGAACATTGAGCTGCCAGTCCTGCCCCTCCTGTAGCCAAGTTTCACTAATGGCTATAATGTCATATTTCCACGTGTCTATCCACGCCTTCAGCTCATCTGCCTTCCCCACAATACTCCTGGCATTGAAATAGACACACCTCAAAAAATTATTTCCACCACACTCTACCCTTCCATTTGTGATTTTGCTTGAACTAACCTGTCTTTTTACCCCTGCTCCACTATCTGCTCTGGCACTCTGGTTCCCACGCCCCTGCAAATCTCGTTTAAACGCTCCCCAATAACACTAGCAAATCTCCCTGCAAGTATATTGGTCCCCTTGTAGTTTAGGTGTAACCCGTCTCTCTTGTACAGGTCCCACCTGCCCCTGTAGGTGGTCTACAGTTTGCCACTTTTTGCGTCTCTCCTTTTTTGAATAAGGGTGTCAGATCATCGTGTTTCCAATCCACTGGTACCTTTCCAGAATCTATGAAAAATTGGAATATCATAACTAATTCACCCACTATCTCTGCTGCCATCGCCTTTAATACCAGAGAGTGCAGGCCATCAGAGTTCAATTTCTTGCAATCAACGTTTTAATCTGTTGCAACAAAAATAAATCCCATTCCATGTCTCATGTACTGGTGGGTGGAGCAGGAATATGAATGTAGATAACTCCCTCATTTATATGTAATATTTTACTGTTTCTCATGTGGCTTGAAATAACTTGCTGTCCAATACTCAGTTAAGTTGTTTCTGAATTGTACCCAAGTCATTCTTTGCAAAACGGCAGAGAATCCCCTCTGATGTATGAAGCAACATCCATGACTCAGCGTGGGTTCAGGGATATGATTCGAGCCTCACCTTTTATTGATGATCTCCTCTGCATTACTGCCAAAAGGGCGATTAACTCACAGATTAACAGGACACCGAGTGAGATGCAGATCACCAGAGGGGTGGAGGTGCTTTCATCTTCATGTCCTTGATGAAAGATTCCAAGAAGTTTTGTGAGATAAAATGTCCACCATGTTTTTAAATACTTATATGATCAGGAAACACTCAGAATGTCGTTAGAAATTGACAAAATTAAGGCAATGCCAATGTGTGATAATTATTTATCCCAATGTAAAATTAGCCGTAATCGTGATTGATATTTATTACAGAGATATACCTGAAGGTGTGGGCGGAGAAGTCGGAGATAATTCCGGACCTGATGAAGACATGGTAAAAAGAGCACAATTATTTGCATTGTTGGTCAGAAAGACATCTGAAAACATTAATTATATTCAGCAAAAATGGGCCGGACAACGTCGCACAGTCCCAAACGGAACCGATCAGTGGAACACATACCGGAGCAAATCACACTGGCATCTTCCTTGTGATCACAGTCAGCTTGAGCTAATGACGAAGAAGGGCAGTCAAACAGAAAGGCTTCGCTTCCGGTGCACTTCACCTCATCCAGCCAGACAGGACCGTTACCCTGCCCAAAAGCGGCCCCTCCTGAGGCCATTAGAGCGGAGCCACAGCCCAGCTGTCTGCAGACAACACTGGCATCGTTCATATCCCAAGAATCATCACAAACCGTGCCCCAGGCTCTATTACACAATACCTCCAATCTCCCGGAGCAGTTGTTGTTACCTCCAGCCAAGCGCAAACTTTGCCCTAAATTTGTCAAAGATAATAAATAAATTATTAACCTTGATGTAGCACAAGAGAGGAATACAATCAGGTAGCTGTTTTATTAAAGTTGAGAAAGAACCTGATTCTCGCTTGCAGCCGTTTGCACTGTCCTGCTCTTGCTTCGGTGTGTCTCCCCCTGTTGATAAGACAAACATGCTGACTCCATGAGGAACATCAATATTTCAAATCACACCTGCAAGCAAAATGATTGATTGTGTTACCTGAACAAACGACACCTGCATCTTCCCGATGATGACAGTTGTGTTGACCCCACGGGTCTGCCTGGCATTGCCAAAGGGTCGACTCGTGTGAAAGGCACTCGACCTCATCCAACCAAATAGGTCCGGATCCTTCTCCGAATGAGCGAGCGTCATAGTCGATGGAAACTAGTGTGCCGCAACCTAACTGTTTACAGATCACTGTTCCAGCATCTTGATACAGGTTTTCACCGCAAACTGTCCCCCAGGTCCCATTATAGAACACTTCCACTCTGCCCTCACAGCGATGCTTTCCCTTCACCAAACGCAGCTCTTTGTGCTCTGTCAAGCAAGTAATAAATAACCACATGGTTCAGTTATCAATTCTGTATCCACAGTGCACTGTGGGTATATATATGTATATATATATATGTCTAAGTTGAGTTCACGGTTTGCCATAATTATTTCACAAAGGTCACAGAAATACAGATATAATCAAGAATAAGCAACATTGAATTTCAATCGAAATATTTGAATGATGGACCCGATTGATTGCTTGCCGGAATGGTGAGAGGGCCAATGCTTTATGCTCTGTGCGCAGACTACCAGAAGAGCTTCAAAAAGTTCCCATAGTGAAAGCCCATGAAAGACAATGGGAAACTAGGCAATCAGTATCAAAGTAGATTTTAAAAGTTTGTAAAGTTTCTCGTTACTTAAGTAGCAAAAGTTCCGGTGTGAGATTCACGTGGATTGGCGCTGCGGTCGCTGCTCCTTGGCAGTTACATAAGCGACTTTGTAATCGGCAGTAAAAAATGAACGTCTATTGTGGCAGCAAACTGGTTTGTATAGTTAATACTGAAGAGGACTGCAAAGTATGTATCAAAATGTTAATACATGGCAGGATACACATGCCAATGACAACTTAGTTTTCGTCCTGCTAAGAGGAATGGAGCGAATTTTGATGCGAAGAATAAAGTGACAGCATGCTTCTTGAGAAATAAGTGATTAAATCAAATATCTTTGCAAAATAATGTAGTTATCCGGAACATTTTACACATAACCTGATGAAATTTAAGGCTCGTGATCAGAATAGTCAGTGATATTAAGTGGAAGATGCATTTATGTCAGGAAATGAGGGATAAAGAAACATAAGGCAACACATCAGAAGTCGGCTGTCGAAATACTTTAGCAATAATTACGTCCAGTATTTAAAAAAATCAGAGCCGGATTTGACAGAATGTCCTTCGTAAGCACCGTCCTGAGGTATATCAGGAACATATCTTATGTATGAAAGTTCTAATGTAACTGAAGTTAGGACAGTTACCAGAGCACATGATCTTCACATCTTCATTATGATTACAGTCATGGTTACCCCACAATGCATGGGGACATTCCCAGAGAAATGATTCACTCCCGGAGCATTCCAGCTCACCCAACCAAATTGGGTATGCGTCAGGTCCAGCCGATATATGAAGAGGAAGCCGCAATGCGTGTCCACAATCCAGCTGCTTGCAAACCACGTCAGCGTCTGTCAGATCCCAGGAATCATCACAAACTGAGCCCCAGGTCCCATTGTGATAAATCTCCAGTCGGCCCGCACATCGGCTTCCACCGCCAGAGAGCCTTAACTGCTTGTGTTCTAATAGAATAATGAAAGTTTCATATTATGTTTCTTAAACATATTCATCTCGTTGCTAAATTCAAACTATTGTATAATTTCCAGCTCAATTAAAACCTGCATTTTAACTGCCGTTGACAGGGACATTAATCTATGCTCTAGAAAAAACAGTTTCTGTTCGGAGGCAAAATAAATGATGGAGAGTTTACAAATCTTCTAGATATTCACATTTCCAACGGTAATATGATGCGACGGTTTTCGGTTTGGATCTGACCCACTCATTGCAGCTTGTGTTGCTTTGTTATCAATTATGTAATTGTGGTAATTAGTTGTTCCACACAGAATGTTTTAAGCAGACATTTGCTTCTTTGTTTTTCACTGCCTCATTTTGCCATGCAAACTTCATCAGATACTTCACCAGTTCACACATATATATCGGAACATATCAGAGGTACTGCAAATATGCAAGTCGCCTGGCAGTGACTTGACCTTTCAGACAGTGTCCTTTCTTGCGAACTCACCCAAAATGTTCATCAGTTCCTCGTTATCTCAAGAATACAGATTTCAAAACTACTCTGATGGAGGCCCCTCCAAAACACGTGAATGCAATCAGAACTTTTCGAAACGAACCGCGCACATTTCAACTCACCAGCAGCGACCAGCGCACGCATAAACCCGCACTCGCACCCCCTCCCTCCCCAATCCCTTCCCCTGCCCCCATACTGACCAATAGCACCACCAGCCCTGGCTATTTGATCTGCATTGGACTCTCTTCCGTCAATACAAATTGGCTTCAAAATATCATGGTCATATTCAGAGATATCGATGCTCTCCACGACTGCTCACCGCTCTGCCATAGCCAGCCCCACTACCCCGAGCGATCATGAAAATCACCGCTCATGGATCCAATCCACACGGCAGCACAGTGGTTAGCACTGCTGTGTTCGCAACACCAGGGACCTGGGTTTGATTCCTGGCTTGGATCACTATCTGTGTGGAATTTGTACATTCTCCCCGTGTCTGCGTGGGTTTGCTCCGGTTTCCGCCCATATTCTGAAAGACGTGCATTGACCCAAGCAGGCGGTGGACTGTGGCGACTCGGGGAATTTCACTGTAACTTCATTCCAGTGTTCATGTCAGCCTTACTTGTTACCAATAAATTACCTTTAACTAAGATTTTGGCTTTCCTTCCCATCTGACGCTTCATGCAGCAATCCTTTCTTCATACTTATTTAACAGTCATTATGTGAGTGACTGGGACACAAGGTTGCAATCCCCTTCTTAAACGTAGCCCCCTCTCTCTCTTCGTTGTGCTGTTGAATCCCACCCCACTGATCAGCACATTAGTCCCCATTGCCGATTTGTCTTTAGTTGTGTTGGTCTCAATTTACAGAGGGAAGTTACCTGGAGATTTGTAAAGTTGTTAAATGATTTTATTAAATTGTTATTGTCATCATATTCCAAACTATTATGTTTTATTTTTCTTTCCGGGGCGTCCTGTCCTGCATCCAAGCACCAGTGTGAAATATCTCAGCTACGTGTTCCCGAGGAAGAAGTAAAGTATATTCCCCAGTTGACCAAGATTACATGTTTCCCTTTATGTTTCTGGAAAAGTGACCTGTTTATTCACCTGAGCACAGAACCCCTACGCCGATGCTGTCACTACGATTCGGGTTCAATATGAATGTGCTGCACTTTCGGAGATGCGATTCGTTCCCTTCACACCGGACATCGTTTACCCACACAGACCCTTCACCCTCTCCGTACTTTGAATTGTAAAAGGCGGCTTCCGCTTCGCCGCAGCCCAGCTGTCTGCAGGCCACGTTCGCGTCATTCAGGTCCCAGAGGCTGTCGTGCACTCTGCCCCAGCTGTGATTGTGGTAAATCTCCACTCGCCCATCACACCGACTTCCCCCATTCATCAATCTCAGTGACCAGTTTTCATCTAGGTGAAGAAAGACATGGACAACAATGGTTACAGTGCAGCAAATTAACTCAAATTAATATTACCTTTCGCCAGAGCCGCTCCCCCGGTGAAGGATGTCATGAGAGGCTGCTGAGCACAGCCAGACAGGAGGCTGAACAGCCAGCGTGGCTGCTCCATATTTGAAGCAAATACATTGATAAGCGGATGAATAATATATGTTTATGGAACTCAAGGATGGGGTAGCATTTGGGCGGTTAAATGCAGAAATATCCTCACTAATCCCAGCACCACGTGTTTTGCTTTCGGGACTCACCCGTGCAGATGACACTGGCGTCATTTTCATGTGAGCAGTTAAACTCTTCCACGGATGAAATCGGACACTCCCACAACCAGGACTCACTCCCGCGGCAGCTGTAGTTCTCCTTCCACATTGTGCCATTTCCCTTCCCAAAGGCTGCACCTCTCGGGATTTTCTCTACCACTCCACACTGAAGATGCTCACAGATCACACTGGCGTCTTCGAAAGCAAAGTAAGCATCACAGAGCGTCCCCCAGTGTTCTCCATGCAGCACTTCCACACGGCCGGAGCACCTGTCCTTTCCACCAACCAATCTCGGCCCATGATTTCCTGTTTCACGTACAAACACAAACCCAAATAATTTATACATCGAAATTAGAATAAACACATGACAGTTTATTTTTGTAAACGGGAAAACACACTTTATATCTGCATCTACAATCATTGCCCAATATTCACAAAAGATCAAATAAAACTAATTAACATTATGTGTGATGCTTTTAGGAAGGTGCTTCAACCCAAAGAGAACAGTCCATCCTGAAGAGAAAAGCTCATGTGCCATTGGCAGAATATACTGTCTTTGGAACAGGTCCAGTATACATTTTAAATAAAGTGCATGGTGTTTAAGCATTGCATGACGATGCAGTTATAAAACGATATCCTCTGGAGCAATAAGCTGAGCATAAAATGGTAAGTGCACCTCCAAAATTAGACAGAATCTCGGACCGGATAATTCAGAAAATAAATGTCGTTCGAAAGATTACTGTATTATTCTGGAGGTAATGCACATTATTGACACGTTATCCATGCTTTGAAATCTCCTCTACACATTAGTACAATTTTCCACCTGAACAGCTGGATGTGAAGCATGTACTTGCAATGCCTTTACTGAGCTCATTCAATTATTTTGTTTAATGCAAGATACTTGAAATATAAAACGCTTCATTTATTCTGCTGCGCCAATAACCTCTTTAAAATGCAAACACAGTTATTGTCTGCTATAATCCATGCAGTGGGTTCATGGCTTGGGTGCAGAGTACGTCTACCCAACAGCTCCACAAATAATGTCATATCAAATGTTTAAGAGAAGCCTATGTTTCGCCAAGGTACTAAATCAACAATAATAATCTGCTCATTTCAGACCACGAATAAAAACGCAGACATTTCTGATTTGCAAAAAAGGTGCATACTTTAAAATAATGTTTCAAAATTACAACAAATTTACAGTGAAATATAAAGGTCTGGTTAGGTATGTCCATGTTAGAGAGAAAGAGAACTGTAATCTCTCCATTGCTGAAATATTAAGAATTTCTTTTCTAATATTCACAAGTCTGCACTCACCGGAACAGATCACACTGACATCGTTCCTGTGGGTGCACTCGGACCGAGTTACAGGAACAAGGGTGCAGTCCGTCAGGCCTGTCTCGCTGCCTTTACATTCAAATCTTTCGTTCCATATTAATCCAGCGCCCTCTCCAAAATAGGCCCCGCTTCTAACGGAAATAGCGACTCCGCACTGAAGCTCAGCACAGACCACTCTGGCGTCATTCCAATCCAAGTCAAGGTCACACACTGTGCCAGATTCTATATTGCTATGGATCTCCAATCTGCCGGAGCATGTGAAAGCTCCGAATACTAGTTTTGGAAATCTGTGGGCTGAATAACAACAGATCAGAATCACACTAATTATTATCAAAAAGTATTCACATCCGCTTAATTAGTTTCTATCATGATTGGTTCTGAATCTGGTTCCTCTTAGTTGCCCCTTAATCTAAAGATGTACATTCAGGGGAATTATCGAAGTAAAAACGTGGGGTGCGACCTGGGTTAGATACTCTGTCGGTTCGACTCAACGGGCTGAATGTCCTATTTCTGCATTAAGAAATTTTATAATTAAAGATGTTTCATTAAGTTCAATAGGTGTCAACTATTATACTCTCCAGAAGCCGTGTTCAGTCTCACAGCGATTCCTCTGGAACACTCTTCCCCATTCCTCCCTTAAATTGAACCGAGCGCTGGTTTATCTCAATAAATTCTGAGTATAACTGCCCCCTACCGCCTGGTGATGGGAAATATCACAATGTGCAACAGGCGGACCTGAATCAATAACATATGGAATTATTTGCCCAGGGACGTTCTAACTGATAGGCATCAAACGAAATTCTATATTTATTTTTCGGAGTGTTGAGAATGAACGTTCTGAAAGGACTTCAACCAGAAATGAAACGGTGGATCCCAGCATGTCTCAATGGTGATTAGCAAACAACACTCGAGCTTTACTGAAGGTCCATGTGTACAGATCACAAAATGCAAAGGCCAGGTGCAAAACGTAATCAAAAATCCTCCTGGAATTTTAGCATTTCTATTTAGATGGCTCGACTATGAAAGGGGGGGGGGGGGGCGGGAGAGTTTCTGCTTCAAGTTTCAAAAACTTTGGTCAGTCCATATCTGGAATGGAATCGGCAATTCAGGGAACTGCATCCGTGAAAGGATCTCCTGTTCTGGAAAATAGTCCAGTGAGAGTGTCCCAGGCTACTGGTTGCTGAGTCTGGACAACATCTCCTTCTGTCAGTTTACACTGTGTGAAATCTGCCTGAAGCTGCAGCAGCTGTAAATGTTAAAACAACTCATCTTCCTTCATTTTATTCTGGAGAAAGTATCGACTGCCGCATATTTGTTTGAAATATAACCTAATGACCAAATTGAGCCAGCACTATTCATTCAAATACAAAAGAACTCTCTCCCAATAACATTTCTGATTTCTCTCCCTGACAGATTCTAAAGGTAAACTCCTCCAAAACAAATAACACGAGGGGAAATCAGATAGGAACAGTTGGGATTCATCAGATTCAGGGTGTGAGAGGGAGAAAACTTTCCAAATAGCATCAAAAATTTTGGGACGAGGATTTACATGACAGTTATAAAAACGACACGCTTGGAGAGACAGGAGATATCCAGCCAGTCCCCTCTCACACAAAATCAGAAAACGTTGGAACAATTCAGCAGCTGTGGCAGAATTCGTGGCGAGGGAAGAATAGAGGGAAGTTTCCAGCACGCATGAATCTCCTCCAGACCCTTCTCATCCTCACTCCGCTCTTGGAACACGTTCAATCTGACCAGTGATTGGAGCTCTGAAAGTAGCCGCAGTGACTGGATAAGCGCTCCATGGCCTCCGCAATCAATAGTCAGTAAATGTCAAACACATGGACCGAGACACCCAGATTTAATTCAGCGACAGCCGCCAATTCCGACGGAGTGTCGCATGATCCGGACTCCCTATAAGTATAATTACGTGCACAGCCAGCCGATCAAAGCATGCCCGACCTTTTGACTCTGCACAGGCAAGGTCGGGACACATTAGCATGCCTGGGCTTCCCTCAACCACCTCCTCCCCCACGTAGTTGCCGTGTGGTTGTGTCGGTTGAGGCACTGGGGGAGGGGTGGTGGTGGAGAGCTCGAAGGGTTGGGGGATCGGGATGCCTCCGACCGTATCTCTGGGGTTCGGACCACATTTTCATCTGAGGGGACAATTTCTGGACACTGATGCAAAAATAGGCATTAAGAATGTAGCGATTTGGAGTTAAGTTAAAATAGCCGAATAACCCAAACGCTGCGGACAGATGAATATAAACGATTGCTCAGCAGAAGCCCGATTGTTGGACAGGATTTGCTCTGTATGGTCCTGGAATGCTTCATTATTTGTTGAATGGTGATCGGAACTGATCAGTGAGGAACCAGGAGCGAACAACTCCTCTCCTCAACATAGCTAACAGCAAGCGCTCAGCTCAAGGACACAGCTGGCCTGTGCACGGTTGTGGTCATTGTTAATCACTCTCATTGCTGTTACTTTATTATAAACTTAAATCCTGGTGTTAATGTAAGAACACTTCTATTTTCAGAATATTGAAATTATTCACCACTCTCTTTACGACTGCGTACAGTCTCAGAAAACTTTATCCGCCCCTTCCCGGAGAGCAGGCTGTAGATGATGGACAGATTTGTTTTTTTTTACCTGAGCAAATCACACCGGCATCGTTGGAGTGCGAAAAGCCACGGTGACGCCATGTCTCAGAGTCACAGTCCCGCAGAGCGGTCTCGCTCCCTTTGCACTCAACATCATACGTCACAATGGGTCCGGATCCTTCCCCAAAGTGAGCCCCGCCCGGTGCAGAGAGCGCGGTCCCGCAGCCCAGCTCCCCACACACAACACCGGCGTCCGGCTGGTCCCAGAAATCATCATACACGGTCCCCCACTGTCCCTTGTAGTGAATCTCCACTCTCCCAGCGCACCGACTCTGCCCATTCGCCAGTCTCAGCTTCACCGCCTCTATAAAATACAGAAATAAACCAACAGTTATTGGCCGGCTGATACGGCAGGTCAGATCGGAATAATTTGAAACATCGAGTGTGTCCAGAACCTCAACAAACCCTGACAGAATATTCGAGATTGCAGTGGAAGCGGGAATATAAATAGACAGTGGGAACAATCCGTGAATCAGTTGGATGTTCGAAGCATCATTCTGCTGCATCAGGCGGGAGTGTCGATAGGCGCATAATTGATTGAATCAGTGCCAGTCAGGACTGTCATGTTCCACGGTCTATCATACTGCCTGGACTAACATCGTGAAATGTCAATCCTAGTATCGATTCGATATTGCCATCACTGTCGAAACAGGGCCGCCCTGCTGCACCGAGCTGAATTAGACAGTCAGGTAGTCTCCAGCCCTTCCAGGGGCGGAACGATGCGGCGGGTTTTCGGCGGAACCCTAATATGTCGGTGGTGGGAGGGGCAATAGCAATTGCGCTGCATGTCAGCGCTGGCTGGTAACTCGGGAAGTGAAAAATTATCTCGAAACGGTAGCGGGGCCGCGTTGCTTCTCACCCTGCTCCTCAGGGACCTAATTTAATGTCGTACTGAATCGGGGTGCAGCAATTAAAGATTTTGAGAAAAACATTGCAAGACCATTTTCCTTCACAACTGACAGGCAGACCCAGAATGGAAACATTGAACACAAAGACACTGAAATTGTCTCAGGAATTAACATTCAGTTGGATGGATTAGTGCAGTAAAATGTCAGATATGAACTTGGAGGGCGATTACCTGATCGGTCAGCCTGACTGTTCCCTGGTCTGCCTGAAATGAAATTTTGAAAATTAATCTTCGCTGCAACACTAGATGAATGAAACTGTCAAAACCATACATCACAATGTCAACACCGAGGATCTGTGTTATTTCTTCATGATATGATTTGCAAGGACTTGATGTTAAAAAGTTTTATTCAAATTACCACACCCGTGATATTATGGCCTATGAATGTCCTGGTCTCATTCCATCTTTTTAAAATTCTTTTAACCACGTGTTACCGTATTCCCAAACTGGGAGATTTTGTGTCAGTCAGATCTCCCAATCCATTTGAGTCCCCAGTTTACATAATAGAATCAACAGGACAGAGATTCTTGTCTCCAGTTGGGTTGATGAAATGTATGACTTGATACACAGAGTAACAATGATAAAGTTACTCGAATATCTCTGCACCGCCGTCCACAATACGGAGAGTGCGTCATTTATTTCCAATGCAGACAATACTCAGTCATCCTTCTTAACTCTTCACTATCAATAGACAATATCGAACACCTTTCACTTATTTGCTCCTCGTTGCCAGAATTGTGGGAAAACATTTCAATATTTACTCAAATTTTTCAAACTCTCGATGGTCCAACTAGAATCTCTAGACCCTCTTCATCCATTTCATCTTTCTATCCGTGTCTAACTCCACTTTTCAGCTTTCAGTAATTCTCCCACTGAATCTTTGACCCATTTCAAGATCAAAGAACAAAGAAAAGTACAGCACAGGTACTTCGGTCCTTCATGTCGATTAGGATGATCGAACTAAAAAAAAAACCTGCTGCCCTCACTCCGTCCATATCTTTGTATTTCCTCCCTGTTCATGTACCCATCCAGATGCCTCTTAAATGTTGCGAATATGCCTACTTCCACCACCTCCTCTGGCAGCACGTCCCAGGCACCCACTACTCTCTGTGAAGAACTTCCCTCACACATCTCAAACTTTCCCCCTCTCACCTTGAGCCTGTTCCCCCTTTCCTCCTGCATCAGGTCACTAATGACATTAACAAGCAATAAAGTAGAAGTTGCTGGCCACCATACAAGCCGCCTGATTTTCTGGACATGCCAGCCATCACCTGAAACATCTGTGTACCTTGTGGATGATACACAGCAGCAAATGACCAAAACCCATTCCACAGTTCATTCCAAAACCGCGATCTCTACCACCTAAAAGCACAAGGACAGAAATACAGCGGTACCTTGAATTTCGCATTCCCTTCTAAGTCGGACACTATGCTGAGTTGGGACTATATTGGGGTTGCTTCATTCTCTTGTGAGCTCAATCCGTAACGCCACTATGCTTGCATCAGTGTATCATATACTGCAGCCAGTCAGGGAAAAAAAGGCTCAGAGACATATTCCTGAATACATCTGGGGACAGGCAACAAATGCTGCATTGTCCACGACACTGCCCTCACAAAAAATAGTATAATAATAAGAGTGCAACAGCCGTGTCGGAATGTGGGATGTTAACTTTGTTTGAAAGAGATATGGAGACATGGAAAGTGTGGTACTGTAAAATGTAGGCCCATTTAAGATCATAAAACGCCATTGGTACAAAACAGTCAGGGAACAAATATATCTCCTCATGACTGAGTCGATCGACCTGTTAAACTATGGGACCTAACACATAACAAATAAATATCAGCTTTACGTGTGGAATTAATTACGTAACATTGTATTTGTCGTTGAAAACCACCGTTAAACTCTGATACCATTTAGCTCACAGCACAAGACAGATTATGAGTCGCTGGTGGAACCATAATTTCCAAATTAACTCTTGCCTGAAGAGAAGAAATCGCATTTAGAATATAAGCAGGCACGTGTCCAATCTTTGCGAGAGAAGGTGATATATTTCTGAGGTCTGGAGGCCGAAGCTAACTGTACAAAATCGTTCAAAACATTTTACAAGGAAACGGTGGAATTCGCCAATAGAAACATAGAAAAATAGAAAAACTACAGCACAAAACAGGCCCTTCAGCCCCACAAGTTGTGCCGAACATATCCCTACATTTGAGGCCTACATATAACCCTCCATCCTATTAACTCCCATGTACTCATCCAGGAGTCTCTTAAAAAACCCTATTGAATTTGCCTCCACCACCACCGACGACAGCCGATTCCACTCGCCCACCACCCTCTGTGTGAAAAACCTCCCCCTAACATTTCCCCTGTACCTACCCCCCAGCACCTTAAACCTGTGTCCTCTCATAGCAGACATTTCCACCCTGGGAAAAAGCCTCTGAGAGTCCACCCGATCTATGCCTCTCAACATCTTATATACCTCTGTTAGGTCTCCTCTCATCCTACGTCTCTCCAAGGAGAAAAAACCGAGCTCCCTCAGCCTACCCTCATAAGGCATGCCACTCAATCCAGGCAACATCCTTGTAAATCTCCTCTACACCCTTTCAATCTTTTCCACATCCTTCCTGTAATGAGGCGACCAGAACTGAGCCCGCAGTACATCCACCCAGGTCCTTCTCCTCTGTGAAAACCGAGGGAAGATACACATTAAGCACCTCTGCCATTTCTACTGGTTCTGTTCAGACTTTCCCGCCTTCACCTTTTATAGGCCCTATTCCTTCACATCTCATCCTTTTACTCTTCACATATTTATAGATCGCCTTAGGGTTTTCCTTAATCCTACCTGCCAAGGCCTTCTCGTGACCCCTTCTGGCTCTCCTAATTTCCTTCTTTATTCCCTTCCTACAAGCCATATACTCATCTAGATCCCTATCTTCGCCAAGCTCTCGGAACCTTTTGTACGCTTTCCTTTTCTTCTCGACTGGGTCCCGCACAGTTTTCGTGCACCACGGTTCCTTTAACCTACCAATTCCTCCCTGTCTGCTCGGAACGTTGTCCTGTAGAACTCGAGACAGACATTCCTTGAAAAACTGCCACCTCTCTTCAGTACATTTCCCCAAGAATACCTCCTTCCAATTTACTCCTCTAATTTGCTGCCTTCTGCCTTCATATTTCCCCTTACTCCATATAAATGCTTTCCTAGCTTGCCTGATCCTCTCTTTTTCGAATGCAAGCATAAAGGGGATAGAGTTATGATCGCTATCCCCAAGATGCTCTCCCACTGAGAGATCTGACACCTCTCCAGGTTCATTGGTCAGTATCAGATCAAGTAAAACCTCTCCTCTTGTCGGCTTGTCCACATGCTGTGTCAGGAAACCCTCCTGAACACACCTAACGGACTCCTCCCCATCCAATCCCCTTACCCTAGGGATATTCCAATCTATGTTTGGGAAATTAAAGTTTCCCATCACAACAACTCTGCTATTATTGCAACTCTCCAGGATCTGTTTCCCTGTCTGCTCCTCCACCTCCCAGTTACAATTGGGCGGCCTATAGAAAACTCCCAGCAAAGTGATCGACCCCTTCCCACTCCGAACTTCCACCCACAGAGACTCTGTAGACAATCCCTCCACGGTATACTCCTTCTCTACAGCTTTTGCTTCCCTGCAATCTAGAATCAGTAACAGGTTTTCACATCTCATTAAATGCAACAGAGAGCTTAATGGATATTGAGAGTATCTGGGAAGAGGTTGACAAACATCCAGTGACTGGTACAGAATACTGATGTTAATGTTTGGTTAGAAAGCTTTGTTGTGATTTCTGAAGTTCATTGTCCCCAAGAGGAATCAGAAATGCCCATGCAGCAAATTCGCGGAAGAAGTCAGATTTTTCACTTCCCTATTATTTCACTAGTACCACTGATATCAAGTATATTGCTCAATAAACCGGTTAAAGCAATGTTGGTCCCACCTCGATTTATTATTTAACTTTTCACTATTTACAGCAATGTCCACTTCTCCAACTCAAAATAATCTGTTTAACAAAAGGCAGCTCACTGAACCACACGACGAGCAGACAGCTCTTCCATTGAGAAGCATCAATCCCAAATGTGTGCACGCATTCCATCGGCAGTAATTATAACTTTTACTGTTATTCCACAAGCAGTTCATTGACTTAGATTCCATTCTGCAATGTATGCTATTCTCACAGTGGCGACGGTCTACACCCAGACTGCGCTGTTTAGCTAGAATTTCAATTCCGTCTGTCCAGCAGACCCAGTAGAATATTTAATCCTACCTGCCGTATCTGAGTTGGATTCCGTGGTAAATCTAAGTTTCTTATTCATTTGCTGATGTTTTTGAAAACTAATGAACTGAAAATGTAACTTTGCGCAAAATGTATTATGATAAGATTCTACAAGTTAAGTAAACCATTTCAACATTCACTTCATAAAACCCCAACTAGCGATTCAGTAGCAACAAATAAAATCAATGTTTAATGAGGTGAGTCTCTTGAGCACAGGATTAATGGTAAAACAATATAAAATGTGTTCTTCTTTCTTTTACAAAGCATGTTCTTATAAGCAACTGCAAAGTCCAATCAGTATTTTTAAGAATTTATTTCGCGGACTGTATGTTCTTTACTGCGTGAAGTGTTTGATAACAGTAATGGGGCGCTTTCCTATCAGTAAAACAGCATTTGCAGTGACATTGGGAAGAATAAATATAACAGAAGAGGCACGTTGGGAACCAAGGGAGACTGAACCAAGTCAACGACTTAAATCTCAACAAAACTACTGGGCCTGTGGAAGGAGATGAAAGATCAGGTCTCGATCTGCCACAGAAAACGGCATGAGACAGAGAGAAAATGAAAGCGTGGAATAGTTTTGAGAATGAAAAATAATTCGAACCTGAAAAAATCTCTGCATAGAAATATTAATTTAACACATTCTGGTAAAATTCCGGTGGGAGATATGAGGCAATTGAGCAGCAAACCTCACAAAGCAAATCACGCATATTTAGCAAATTACATTATCAACATAAGGTAAGTATTTTCTTCATATTAATGAAATTAATAAATGACATTATTAATTGCGATTCAAGTCAATGTGTTGAAATGCATTATTCACAGACCTAGCCCAACAGTCTGAGGCGGAGGCAGCTATTTTAAATGATTTGTTTGTTTTCTCTCTACACGGGGTTCAGACGGAAAATATACTGAGAAATATCAAGAGAAATATGTCTGGACGGTCCTCGCCAAAATTCCTGCATTTTTAAACGCAGTGAGTTGGCTTCCACTCAAACTCCTTTTCAGCAGATTCTAACAGCGACTGCTCTAATTTGTACCAACACAAATCAAGTGGTCCGAATAGAGGTTTTACAGTAAGATGTTGTCCATGCGCAAGCGCCGCATTTCCATTCAATTTTGTATTTAAATCTCAGGTTGCCCTAAGTCCCGGCCGAGAAATTAAAACATGCATTAATCAGATGTTCTATATTCTAAATATATTTGGAAGGAAATAAGTTAAAAACAAACTGGGGATCTAAATTATTCACCAACTGAAACTTCTGCAACTTAAATTTCCAATTTCAATGCGCACTTCATAACAACGAAGGACGAATTTGAATATATCAGAGCCGTCTTCCTAAGTGGAGCGGGGAATTCAAAACACCGCTGGAAAAAATATATAATTTTCCAGATTTAGATTTGACAGTCCATTTTGATTCTCAACTCCAATTAATTTAATCTGCTCACGAATGTAAGGCAGACGGCGATTAAATACACTTTTCGTTGGACACTCGTGGACTCGGAGCAATACTCGGCAAAGGTGTTAGGCCCCTCGGTCCAAAGGGACTGTGCCGGGTGGAATAAAATCAATTCAGTCTAACCCCACTGGCCTGTTCTTGGCTCCTTTGTGCGTTACAATACTTCAAACGCAGAAGCAAGCAGGTTTTCAATGTGCTGAGCACTTCTTCATCCTCCAGCTTTTCAGACACTGAACTCGCCTCCTCTCATTGTTAAATTGATGTACATTAATATCCCATTACCTCCAGATGACAATTATTATTCAAATAATCAACTTTCCCTTACATCGGTCACCAACATTTTTATTACGAAAGCTCAATATATCTATATATTTGTTAAAATTTTATATTAGTGAATTCTCAATAGACATCGGGATACTTTCAATCAATAATAACTCACAGTTGAGAAGCTGCAATGTAATTAGAGTCAGGAAGGAGCGCAGCATCGTCCCGACTGTCGGTTACTGCGATCAGACTTGAATGTTCACCGAATTTTGTACATCGGTACCGGGCTGTCCTTCCAACACTTTCTGAAATACCAAACGCTCCAGGAATGAATTCTTTGAGAAAGCTGTGTTCAGAAAATAATGTTTCCTCCCGTCTGACTAATTGATGCTCCGAATTGATGTGTGAAATGTCAATTGCCGTTTGATAAAAGATACCAGTGACAGTTATATCCACCTCCTTGTCCTGTGCAGCTAATGAGGCCTACATTTTTGAAAAGGAAACGAGTCACCAACCCAGCATCGGATCATCGAATCATCATATCTTACAGCAGAGACACAGGCGAGTGAAGGAAATGCATATGGAAAATGTTTGCAAATCATATTCGGCCTGCACTGGATTATGTATA
Source organism: Mustelus asterias (assembly GCF_964213995.1). NCBI lineage: Eukaryota > Metazoa > Chordata > Chondrichthyes > Carcharhiniformes > Triakidae > Mustelus > Mustelus asterias. Next base: position 192,204 of record NW_027590330.1, on the reverse strand, counting down.
TTGTTTTTGCACTGTTTTACCGCTTACTTCAACGAACCATTTCCGAGAAACAGTTGAAGGCCGTGGACAGGATAAGGGTTAAAATTTTCAGGTTAAATCCAGGGAAAATGGATTGGTGCGATGTGGAGAAAATGCATAAATTGCATGTCAGATCCATTCACTTTCCTCAAGAAATCTATCAGTGACAAGTCCAGTCTGATCGGCAGTTCAAGAATCCAGTGGAGTCCGAATACAGCATGCATTCACAACCTGATTTTAACATCTTCACAAGGGAAAAGTGAATAGACTTCACTCCAGCAGCAACTCAAGCAAGAAGTTCAAATCTGTAACATCTGGAATAAAAATAAATCTTTGTCCGAGTGAAAATCAGCCTTTTCCTACTTGTTCTAAGAACAACTTCCAAGTTTTTACTGTCTCTATTTGGAGAACAATATTCTCGAAGGACAGAGAGCCCAATTTATGCATGTCTTCTTATCTGTAGCACCTCCGTACGGAAATCTTGGATGAAATGCTTCTGTTAAAAGACTGTTGTTCTCTATTTGAACTTAATTACTTTTTGAACATACTGTAGAGGCCACCATTACATCTCTGAGCGATTTTGCTGCCTCCGCCCAGTTTAGAGTGACAGAGTTCGGCGGGACGATGCGGCTCAGAAATATTTCTTATCTGCTGGACAAATGTAACTTTATTTTCATGATCAACTTGACAGTAATTTGAGTGAATGTCTTCACAGAGCCGCGTTGAGAGAAGGGAAGCCCACAAACATATTTGTTCCCTACAGGAAGAAATGATTCCTGAGAAGCTGAACAATTGGTATTGAGTTATACTTTGTGTCATCCCGAAGCAGCTCACTGTCTGCGCAGCCTCAGAACACTCGCTGCGCGTTTTCCTGTTTGCTGAACAGACAGGAAGCACCTGGCCTTGTGGCCATGTCTCTGCTCGCATGTTAGTCGCTGCTGCCCTTTAACATTGACGGATTGCAATAGGACTTTCGAACTTGTGTCGGGCAGTGCACTGGGACATGTAAAACTTCAAGTACCTTCATGAATTCACTCGCAGCATATGACAATGGCATCTACAAATATTCCTACAGGGCTATCGGGGACTCCAGGAATAGTGTGTCGCTAAACCTTATAAAATTTCACTTGTGTTCAACAACATTGAAATCAATGGTGTGAGATTAAAACGATTGCCTGGGCTGCATAAATCAATAGATAACACATAGACCTTGCCACGCGTAGATGCTGTGGGTCCACCATTCAGCCCCATATCTATTATCCCTCAGTGCTTCCCCCGTTAACACAGCAGACCGGGTGCACAAGTTCACTTATAGTGTTGAGATGAGAGCAGATAAGAACTTTGGATAATGGGTACAGCTCCTCCTTTAGTTACAAAATATCTTTACAGTTTTTGGTCAATTTCAATGTGTTTCAGTTCTCAAAAATGTATCCAATCTATGAAATGATTAACTACAAACACAGGATGATTTCCATATGGGTCATTTTGTGACGTTGGCATCCCTGACTTCCTTTATTACTGAGAGGGCGGCTTAAGCACTGCAGTCACTTTGTGAAGAGAGAAAGTCTTAGGCAGGTCCTGGGTGCCATGGAAATTAGAGCTTCGGATATTGATATAGGGTGGAGACTCATTATTAGGGTGGAGACTCATTATTCTCCCACGTACTGGTTATTTAGGAAATACTGTGCGTATCGATTCAGTTTATGGAGGTTGAATTAGCAAGCATTGGTTGCTCTTTGATATCATTAGCATTCATCTTTCCATTTGGCAGCACCTGTCTGCCGAACATAATTTTCCAGCTAAAATTTCTCACGTCTCACATCTCCTCGCAAAAATATATCGGTTATTTGACTGTTTGTTTAATCAGTGTCTAAATGTCTTGGGGAAGAATTTTATTTACCTCAGCATCAACTAAGATCGCATCATATATGCATTAACCCCAATACCGGAACTCACAGGTTAACACTCAGTGATTGAACCATAGGATCCCTATTTTGCAGCAGGAGGTCATTCGACGTACCGAGCCTGAACTGGCTCTCCAACAGAGCATCTTACTCATGCTTTATCCCTGTAACGCCACATATTTATCCCGCTAAACACCGAATTTATACATCTTGGGACACTAGGGGGCAATTAGTAATCGAACTCACTTGCCCACCTTTGCACTGTTTTGGAATGGTTCAATTCCTTTGTACAAAGGAACATTCAATGTCTCTCTCTGCTATCTACATCCTGACCACGATGTGGAGATGTCGGCGTTGGACTGGGGTGGGCGCAGTAAGAAGTCTCACAACAACACGTTAAATCCAACAGGTTCATTTCGCATCACGAGCACGAGGAGCGCTGCTCTTTCATCACTCACCTGATGAAGGAGCAGTGCTCTGAAAGCTCGTGATACCAAATACACCTGTTGGACTTTAACCTGGTGTTGTGAGACTTCTGACGATATCCTGCCCATTTGTTCGAAGTGGTGCAGGACAGAGGGAGAGATTCTCAGCAGGAGTACTGAGGGTGAGTAAAGTGCTGTGATTTATTTATTGATTTATTTAATCCGTTTTTTCGCGGGCTTTTTTCAAGGGTTTAAACTCTGAGGAAGTGGGAGTAGGCGGCAGGGGATTCTGGCAGATTGTGTCTTTTAGTATAAAAGTCACTCTATACAGCGGGCAACGTCGGGAGCGGGCAGGGGAGTGAGTGGGAAGCTGAGTGAAAGCTGTGAGGGCTTTGGCTCACAGGGTTTCGGGGGAAAGGGCGAGGCAGGGGTGAGTTTAACTCATTTTTGCTGTTTCTACCTGGTACTGGCAAGGTATCTAGAGGGGATGGGTGTGCAGGCAGTGCTATGTTCCTCTTGCAGTATGTTTGAGGTGAGGGACGACGTCAGTGTCCCTGCTGATTACACCTGTGGGAAGTGCACCCATCTGCAGCTCCTCCAAAACCGTGTTAGGGAACTGGAGCTGGAGTTCGATGAACTTAGGATCATGAGGGACGCAGAGGTGGCCAGAGACAGAAGCTTTAGGGATACAGTTACTCTGAGGAATGAAAATAGATGGGTGACGGTGAGAGGGGCTGCGAGGAAGCAGTCACTGCAGGGATCCCCTGTGGTCGTTCCCCTTAGCAACAAGTATTCCGCTTTGGATACGGTTGAGGGGGACGACATACCAGTGGTGAGCCGCAGTGAGAGGATCTCCAGCACTGTGTCCGTCTCTGTGGCTTGGGAGGGTAAGGGGAAGAACGGGAGGGCAATAGTTATTGGGGACTCGTTAGTTAGAGGGATAGATAGGAGGTTCTGTGGCAGCAAAAGAGACTCGAGGATGGTATGTTGCCTACCGGATGCCAGGGTCTGTGACGTCTCGGACCGTGTCTTCCGGATTCTTAAGGGGGAGGGGAAACAGTCACAAGTCGTGGTACACATTGGTACCAACGACATAGGTAAGAGAAGGGACGGGGATTTAGAACAGGAATTTCGGGAGCTGGGCTGGAAGCTGAGAGCCAAGACAAATCATGTGGTCAACTCTGGTATGTTACCGGTGCCATGTGATAGTGAGTTGAGGAACAGGGAGAGAGTGCAGTTAAACAGGTGGTTGCAGGGATGGTGGAGGAGGGAGGGTTTCAGATACGTGAATAATTGGAACACATTCTGGGGAAGGTGGGACCTGTACAAACAGGACGGGGTGCACCTGAACCAGAGGGGCACCAATATCCTGGGAGGGAAATTTGCTACAGCTCTTCAGGGGGGTTTAAACTAATTTGTCAGGGGAGTGGGAAAAGGAGTTGTAGTCCAGAAGTCAGTGTTGAGGGTGGTGAGGTAGTGGGGAAGGTATCAAGGTCAAGGGTGGGTATCGGTAGACAGGAAGGTGGGTTGAAGTGTGTCTACTTCAATGCAAGGAGCATCCAGAACAAAGTAGATGAACTTGGAGCGTGGATTGGTACTTGGGACTACGATGTTATGGCCATTACGGGGACGTGGGTAGAACAAGGACAGGAATGGTTGTTGGACGTTCCGGGGTATAGATGTTTCAGTAAGTGTAGGGAAGCTGGTAAAAGAGGTGGAGGAGCGGCACTGTGAATCAAGGATTGTTTAACGGCTGCGGAAAGGCATTTCGAGGGGGATCTGCACACTGAGGTAATATGGGCTGAAGTTAGAAATAGGAAAGGAGCGGTCACGTTGTTAGGAGTTTACTATAGGCCCCCAAATAGTAATAGAGATGTGGAGGAAGAAATTGCAAAGCAGATTATGGATATGTGTGGGGGTCACAGGGTAGTTGTCATGGGGGACTTTAACTTTCCAAATATTGATTGGAACCTTGGTCGGTCAAATAGTTTGGATGGAGCAGTTTTTGTGCAGTGTGTGCAGGAGGGTTTCCTGACACAATATGTGGATAGGCCGACAAGAGGTGAGGCCACATTGGATTTGGTACTGGGAAATTAATCGGGCCAAGTGTTAGATTTGGTTGTGGGAGAGCACTTTGGAGATACTGACCACAATTCGGTGTCTTTTGTTATTGCAATGGAGAGGGATAGGGCCGTACGGCAGAGCAAGGTTTACAATTGGGGGAGAGATAATTATGATGCGATTAGGCAAGAATTAGGGGGCATAAGTTGGGAACAGAAACTGTCAGGGAAAGGCACTAATGAAAAGTGGAACTTTTTCAAGGAACAAATACTGGGTGTCCTTGATAGGTATGTCCCTGTCAGGCAGGGAGGAAATGGCCGAGTGAGGGAACCATGGATCATGAAAGAGGTGGAATGTCTTGTGAAAAGGAAGAGGGAAGCTTATGTAGGGAGCTGGCTGAATACACTGTGTCCTTTGAGATTCAGTGTCACAGGCCTGGCTGTGTTTGAACTGCTAGTTGAGATTGAGTGCCATAGGCCTGGCTAGATTCACTCTGTTCCTTGAGATTCAGTGTCACAGACCAGGCTGGATACACTGTGTCCTTTGAGATTCAGTGTCACAGGCCTGTCCGGGTTTAATCTGTCCTTTGAGCTTCAGTGTCACAGGCCCGGCTGTGTTCCCACTGCTATTTGAGATTGAGTGCCATAGGCCTGGCTAGATTCACTCTGTCCCTTGAGATTCAATGTCTCAGGTGTCACTGGGTTCACTCTGTCATTTGAGATTCAGTGTCACAGGCCTGGCTGTGTTCGAACTGTTATTTGAGATTTGAGGTCTCAGGCCTGGCAGGGTTCACTCATTCCTTTGAGATTCAGTGTCACAGGCCTGGCCGGGGTCACTCTGTCCTTTGAAATTCAGTGTCACAGGCCTAGCGGTTTTCAAACTGTTATTTGAGATTCAGTGTCACGGGCCTGGCTGGGTTCTCTCTGCCCTTTCAGTTTGAGTGTTATCAGCCTGGCTGAGTTTACTCTTTCCTTTCAGATTCAGAGTCACAGTCCTGGTTTGATTCAGCGTGTCCCTTGAGATTCAGTGTCAAATGCCTGGCTGGTTCACTCTGCCCATTGAGATTCAGTGTCACAGACCTGGCTGGGTTCACTGTGTCCTTTGAAATTATGTGTCACAGGCCTGGCTGATTGACTCTGTCCTTTGAGATTCAGAGTCACAGGCCTGGCTGTGTTCACTGTGTCCTTTGAAATTATGTGTCACAGGCCTGGCTGTGTTCACTCTGTCCTTTTGAGATTCAGTGAAACAGGCCTGGATGTGTTTGAACTGTTATTTGCGATTCAGTGTCACAGGCCCGGCTGGATCCACCCTCTCCTTTCATATTCAATGTCACAGGACTGGCTGGGTTCGAACTGTTATTTGAGATCCAGTGTCACAGGCCTTTCTAGGTTCACTGTGTCCTTTCAGATTCAATGTCACAGGCCTGGCTGCGTGTGGTGAACCATAGATGGTTACCACTATGGGTACTGAACCATAGGTGGTTAGCACTATGGGTATCTCGTGTATATACTACTGTTGACACTGTTGGGGTTAGGGTTGGGGTGTTCTACCTGTTGGTATTGTTTTGTGGTACACTCCAGTTGGCTCCGCCTACCTGTAGCAGTATAAAGGTCACTGCACTGCCGGGTGACCCTTTAGTCTGGGATTGTATTGTTATATAGTATGCTCCATTCTTGTTACTAATAAAAGCCTTTATTTCCCGGGTACGTACAGCATCCCGAGTGATTTAATCACGCATCAATTTTATTAGTAACAAATTTGGTTAACAAGAAAAAAAAAGAACCATGGAGCAACTGTTGAAACCTGATCGACTGACGTGAGATCCACGTGCGGCGGGTGCGTTGAACACGTTCAATCATTGGCTCAAGTGTTTCCAAGATTATGTCGAGGCCTCAACAGCCATTCAAAGCGGCGCCGATCGACTGCGGGTCCTCCACGCAAGGGTAAGCGACACTGTATACTCATCAATCCGCGATGCCCCTGACTACAAAGCGGCCATCGAACTACTTCAGAAACTGTACAACAAACCGCCAAACGAGATTCATGCTCGACACCTTCGAGCCACTCGACGGCGGCAGCCCGGTGAAACGACGGGGCAGTACCTGTGCGAACTTCAGCAGCTAGCCAGAGCCTGCAATTGCAAGCCTGTGTCGGTGGCCCAGTATACTAACGATTTGATCCGAGATGCGTTCGTGGCGGGAATCAGCTCATCCTACATTTGCCTGCGGCTGCTAGAGCAAGGCAACCTAGACCTAGCTAAAACGGTGGAATTGGCTGACACGATGGAAACGGCCTCCAGAAGCCGAGAAACTTACCCCACCGACCACGTGGGAACGTCGTGGCAAGTACAGCCACCGAACCAACTCTACTCAGCGGCTCTGAGAAACTGCGCGATCGTGCCTGCAACAAAGAACAAAGAACAATACAGCACAGGAACAGGCCCTTCGGCCCTCCAAGCCCGCGCCGCTCCCCGGTCCAGGATTGAATCCTGAATCCAGGATCCCCGCCCAATTTTCCAGCCTATCTACATCCTAATATCCTATCCACCGAGCTGTCCCTCACAGCTACGATGCTTTGTTCATCACAACTTATTGACTCACCCCCACCCCCCCCATTCCAGACCATGTGATCTCCAGGGAGAGGCGAAAACCCAGAGTGAAAACCCCAGGGCCAATATGGGGAAAAAAAAATCTGGGAAATTCCTCTCCGACCCCCTGAGGCGATCGAAACGAGTCCAGGAGATCACACTGGCCCTGATCAGAAAATGCTTCCCAACCCTATTCATTTCCACTTCTGCTTTACGAACACCATCTGAATTCCCTGCCCCCGAGACAGGTTCCCAACTATCCGCAGTCTCGCTCTGCACTGGCACCAGCAAGATGATCATAGAATGAAGCCTTGAAACGAGAAACAAAGAACAATTAGCCCGCGCCGCTCCCTGGTCCAAACTAGACCACTCTTTTGTATCCCTCCATTCCCACTCCATTCATATAGCTGTCTAGATAAGTCTTAAACGTTCCCAGTGTGTCCGTCTCCACCACCTTGCCCGGCAACACATTCCAGGCCCCCACGACCCTCTGTGTAAAATATGTCCTTCTGATATGTGTGTTAAACCTCCCCCCCTTCACCTTGAACCTATGACCCCTCGTGAACGTCACCACCGACCCGGGGAAAAGCTTCCCACCGTTCACCCTATCTATGCCTTTCATAATTTTATACACCTCTATTAAGTCTCCCCTCATCCTCCGTCTTTCCAAGGAGAACAACGCCAGTTTCCCCAATCTCTCCTCATAACTAAGCCCCTCCATACCAGGCAACATCCTGGTAAACCTCTGTACTCTCTCCAAAGCCTCCACGTCCTTCTGGTAGTGTGGCGACCAGAACTGGACGCAGTATTCCAAATGCGGCCGAACCAACGTTCTATACATCTGCAACATCAGACCCCAACTTTTATACTCTATGCCCCGTCCTGTAAAGGCAAGCATGCCATATGCCTTCTTCACCACCTTCTCCACCTGTGACGTCACCTTCAAAGATCTGTGGACTTGCACACCCAGGTCCCTCTGCGTCTCTACACCCTTTATGGTTCTTCCATTTATCGTCTAGCTCCTCCCTACATTATTCCCACCAAAATGCATCACTTCGCATTTATCAGGATTGAACTCCATCTGCCATTTCTTTGCCCAAATTTCCAGCCTATCTATATCCTTCTGTAGCCTCTGACAATGTTCCTCACTATCTGCAAGTCCTGCCAGTTTTGTGTCGTCCGCAAACTTACTGATCACCCCAGTTACTCCTTCTTCCAGATCATTTATATAAATCACAAACAACAGAGGTCCCAATAGAGAGCCCTGCGGAACACCACTAGTCACAGGCCTCCAGCTGGAAAAAGACCCTTCCACTACCACCCTCTGTCTTCTATGACCAAGCCAGTTCTCCACCCATCTAGCCACCTCCCCCTTTATCCCATGAGATCCAACCTTTTTCACTAGCCTACCATGAGGGACTTTGTCAAACGCTTTACTAAAGTCCATATAGACAACATCCACGGCCCTTCCTTCGTCAACCATTCTGGTCACTTCTTCAAAAAACACCACCAGGTTAGTGAGGCATGACCTCCCTCTCACAAAACCATGCTGACTATCGTTAATGAGTTTATTCCTTTCTAAATGCGCATACATCCTATCTCTAAGAATCTTCTCCAACAACTTCCCCACCACGGACCTCAAGCTCACCGGCCTATAATTATCCGGGTTATCCTTCCTACCCTTCTTAAATAACGGGACCACATTAGCTATCCTCCAATCCTCTGGGACCTCACCTGCGTCCAGTGACGAGACAAAGATTTGCGTCAGAGGCCCAACGATTTCACCTCTCGTCTCCCTGAGCAGCCTTGGATAGATTCCATCAGGCCCTGGGGATTTGTCAGTCTTTATATTCTCTAACAAACCTAACACTTCCTCCTTTGTAATGGAGATTTTCTCCAACGGTTCAACACTCCCCTCCGAGACACTCCCAGTCAACACATCCCTCTCCTTAGTGAATACCGACGCAAAGTATTCATTTAGGATCTCCACTACTTCTTTGGGCTCCAAGCATAAGTCCCCACTTTTGTCCCTGAGAGGTCCGATTTTTTCCCTAACAACACTGTTGTTCCGAACGTATGAATAAAATGCCTTGGGATTCTCCTTAATCCTGTCTGCCAAGAACATTTCGTGACCCCTTTTTGCTCTTCTAATTCCCCGTTTGAGTACTTTCCTACTTTCTTTGTACTCCTCCAGAGCTCCCTCCGTTTTTAGCTGCTTGGACTTAACATACACCTCTCTTTTCTTTTTGACCAGTCCCTCAATTTCCCTGGTTATCCACGGTTCTCTAATCCTACCCTTCCTATCCTTCTTTTTTACAGGCACATGCTTGTCCTGCAGCCCTAACAACTGTTCCTTAAAAGACTGCCACATACCAGATGTGGATTTACCCTCAAACAGCCTCTCCCAATCAAGAGCTGCCAATTTCTGCCTGATCCCACTAAAGTTAGCCTTCCACCAATCCAACACCTTACCCTTGGGACACCACTCATCCTTTTCCATCACTATCCTAAAGCTAACAGAATTGTGGTCACTATTTGCCACATGTTCCCCTACCAAAACTTTGAAGACCTGACCGGGCTCATTCCCCAGTACCAGGTCCAGTATAGCCCCCTCTCTAGTCGGGCTGTCTATATATTGTTCCAACGAACCCTCCTGTACACATTTTACAAATTCCTCCCCATCCAGAGTCCCTGCCCTCAGCGATTTCCAGTCTATACCAGGGAAATTGAAGTCTCCCACTACAACAACCCTATTTTTCCTGCACCTAGAAGCACTAATGGTGCAGGGAGAGGAATGGTTTAAATACAGAGCTAAAATTCCCTCTGCACTGTCACATTGATCAATTCCTAACAAGTTATAACACAAAATTGGATACAGTTTGAACTTGTTCTTCGCCTATACCCGCCAATGTAAGTTGACCACATAATATGTATGTCATAAGACACCATCAAATTATCTCCTAATCGCTGTTCCAACGCAGCTACAGAACAAAATTCTGCCGGTAACTCTATCATTGAGCAAGTGCAGTGCTAAGTGCAGCGTGTTATTTGTCTGAGTTTGTTCCCAGTGCAACCACTGCAAGTTTAACTGTCAGTGAATATGAAGATATATTCCACATTTGCTGACTTGATGGAATGAGATGTGCGCTATTTCGGTGACTCAGTATAAACATGTTGTGCGATCGCACAATTTGTTGGGAGAATTGTTCAGATCTATTTTTCAATCTGAATGTAGTTATATTAATGATGTATATCTGCATGATATGGTGGAGTAGGTCCAATACCAATAGACTCATAATCGAGAAATCTGCCGGGATGGAGGCTCAAATTAAACCTCCGCAAATAGTGAAATTTAAATTCAATTCATAAAATGTTCAGTCTGTTTCTTTTTGAATCATTGGTGGGGCATGGGCGTCGCTGGCCGGCCAGGATTTATTGCCCATCCCTAGTTGCACTTTAAAAGGTGGCAGTGAGCCGCCTTCTTGAACCGCTGCAGTCTGTGTTGTGGGATTAATGTCGTTAGGGAAGCAATTCCAGAATTGCCCAGTATTTATTTCCCATGTATGTTGCACTTGCCAGGGAGGTGTTGTGCTGCCTTCCTGGGTCACTGATTTTCACCCAGCAACTGCGAAGGAAGGGCCATTGATTTCCAAGTCAGGACGATGAGTGGCTTGGAGGGGAACTTGCAGGTGCTGGGGTTCCCATGTCTGTGCTGCCCTTGTCCTCCTCGATGGAAGTGGTCATTATTACAACAATGGACCAAATAGTTTGCTTTTGACACGAGACGGCGATTTCATGGTCATTATTCCGGAACCTACGTTGTGTAACGTGACCATGAAATTGCCGTCTGGTGTCATGAACCTCGGCGAACACTCGACAAAATACAGACTATTCCGCATTCCCCACCATAACGATGAACATGTGTGTCAAGCTGCAGCGGGAGGGAGTGAACTCCCAGGCGTAGTTGCATGTCTTACATCACAGGTTGAGTGAATATAACAACTCAAATGAAAGGGATTGAATTGTGAAATTCCATTGAGAATTTAGGTCGGCAATTGTTGAAATATAGACTGATTTAATAAAACTTCACGAGAAAACACACATGAATCCGATTATTAACTGGCTTTAACAACACTTAATTGTGAATAAATACAGTTATACAGGTTGTAAAATGAGGAATATTCGCACCAATTACTGAGCAGCAGGATTAACCTTTTATTTACAACACTCAAGAGCATATAAGACACGTCACATGTGGAACAGATTTAACTTAAAACGAGCGCAGACCAGACAGCATAATCAAGCTAATTGTAAATGAAAATCACAGCTAATACGAATGTCACTCCCCTTCCTCCTGTATTTTGTAGTGTGTGTCCAGCTCCTCTCCCCTCCACCCCCTCCACCACCCCCCGGGGGTCACTGTCCCCCGAGTCTTCAATCTCCAACAGTGCTCTTGCTCTCTTGCCGCCAGTTGTGGACATTTGCCTTCACTTGTCCTTTTCCTGGGGCACAAACACCATGGTGGAGCGGGACAGCAGCTTCGGACCACTGCTGCCATCTGGCCTGTGATCTTTCCCATGACTCCTTCAGCAATTGGAGCAAACTCCTCAAGACCAGAGAGATTGCGTCTGCGTTGACAGTGGAGACAAAGAACCAGGAGCTCCTCTTCCAGCGGATCACTTGTTTCTGCAACAACTTTCTTCTCATAAACACTGTCAGCAAAGAGCCAGCCAAGATCTAGCAGCTCCTCTGGTGGATGGTCAGCGTATGTTTCTGTGCCTTCATTATCTCTGTTCCAGCCCGTCTGAGAAAGGAAGGTGAGAGACCTGCAATCTCCTCCTCTGGACCAGTGGTTACCGGCTGCTCCAACCTTCTTGTGTAGAGCCAGGTTCAGTTATTTTCACTCAAGGGGCCGATGAACAGAGATTGGAAAGAAAAAGATTGGCACAACATTAAACAGGAGTTCAAAAATAAAGCTCAGATATAAACAGAAACATCTTGCTGGGCAATGAACAAACAATTTTGAAGCAATGAATTAATAATGGTAAAACATGAGTAATAAATAATGATGACCATTCGGGGGAGAGTGTGTGTCTGTCCGTCTCACTCCCAATATCAGCGGGTGTGAGTGTGTGTTGGTGTGTGGCAATGAGGGTGGATGTGAACCCTCAGAGTGAGAGTTATCCAAAACATTATCACTCACTCACAAACACCTCCAACTTCCTCACATGTAAACACACACAAACACACTCTGACATTTCCACATATAAAGAGATACACACACAAACATACTTCGCTCTCTTACATACACACACACGCACACACACTCCTCTTTCTAACACACACTCTCCCTCACACACAAACTCTCTCACACACACATACACACGCGCTCTCCCACACACTCTCACACATTCTCTCTTACACACACTCTCTCACGCCCACATACGCTCATGCACTCTCACACATGTGCTCTCTCTCACACACATGCTCTCTCGCACACTCTCTCGCGCACACACACTCACGCGCACACTCTCTCACCCGCACACTCTCTCACGCACACATGGACACACTCAGACATGCACACACCCTGTCACAAGCACACCCATCTCTCTCACACACACGCTCTCTCTCACACACACTCTCTCACACACACACTCTCTCACACACACACTCTCTCACACACACACACTCTATCACACACACACTCCCTCACACACACTCTCCCTCACACACACTCTCCCTCACACACACTCTCCCTCACACACACTCTCCCTCACACACACGCTCCCTCACAAACACACACACTCTCACACACACACTCTCTCTCTCACACACACACACGCTCTCTCACACATTCTCCCTCACACACACTCTCCCTCACACACACACACTCTCTCACACACACACTCTCTCACACACACACACTCTCTCACACACACACACTCTCTCACACACACTCTCTTACGCCCACACTGTCACATGCACACCCACACACGCTCTCCCACACACTCTTTCAGACAAACTCACACTCTCACAGACTCTCTCTCTCAAATGCACACTCTCTTTCACACGCACACACTCTCTCTCACACGCACAAACACTCTCTCTCGCACACACTCTCTCTCGCACACACTCTCTCTCGCACACACTCTCTCTCGCACACACTCTCTCTCGCACACACTCTCTCTCGCACACACTCTCTCTCGCACACACTCTCTCTCGCACACACTCTCTCTCGCACACACTCTCTCTCGCACACACTCTCTCTCGCACACACTCTCTCTCGCACACACTCTCTCTCGCACACACTCTCTCTCGCACACACTCTCTCTCGCACACACTCTCTCTCACACACACTCTCTCTCACACACACTCTCTCTCTCACACACACTCTTGCACACACTCTCTCGCAAACACTCACGCACACATGCTCTCATGCACACATTCTCTCATGTACACACTCACGCACACACACACACGCACACACTCTCTCACAAATGGACACACTGTCAGGCATGCACACACATCTCTCTCACACACACGCTCTCTCTCTCACACACGCTCTCTCTCACACATGCTCACCCTCACACACGCTCTCCCTCACAAACTTTTTTTAACTCACACACACTGACTCCCTCACACACACACACACTCTCACACATACACAAACTCTCACACGCACACACTCTCTCACACCCACACTGTCACACGCACACACTCACTCTCTCCCACACATTCTTTCAAACAAACTCATGCTCTCACACACACTCTCTCTCACACGCACTCTCTCTCTCACGCACACTCTCTCTCTCACGCACACACTCTCTCTCTCACACACGCACACACTCTCTCTCTCTCACACGCACACACTCTCTCTCTCACATGCACACACTCTCTCACACACACACTCTCACACACACACACTCTCACACACACACACTCTCACACACACACACACTCTCTCTCTCTCACACGCACACTCTCTCTCTCACACGCACACTCTCTCTCTCACACGCACACTCTCTCTCTCATACATGCACACTCTCACACGCACACTCTCTCTCACACGCACACACTCTCTCACACACGCACACACTCTCTATCACACTCTATCTCACACGGACACATTGTCAGACATGCACACACACACTCCGTCATATGCACACAGATCTCTCTCACACACACATGCTGTCTCTCACACATGCTCTCCCTCACACACACTCTCTCTCACACACGCTCTCTCTCACAAACGCTCTCTCTCTCTCACACACAGGCTTTCCCTCACACACGATCTCTCTCTCTCACATGCTCTCTCTCTCACACACTCTCACGCACACACTCTCACGCACACACTCTCACGCACACACTGATGCACACACACTCTCTCTCTCTCCCACACAATCTCTCAGACAAACTCACACTCACTCACACTCTCTCTCACTCGCACACTCTCTCTCAGACACACACTCTCTCTCACACTGACTCCAGTCCCTCAAATCTCTCTCTCTGATGCAAACATACCAGCTCTCTCACACACACACCCTCCTCTTTCTCTCTCACAGAAATATGCACGCATGCGCAGACACAGGCACACACACACACTTCCCTCCCTATCTTACATTTACACACACATGCCAAAAATTGACACGCTACTCTTTCTCACACACACACACACTCACACACATACACTCCTCTTTCTCACACTCACTCTGTCTCACACACACACATACACTCTGTAATCCCTCCAACACAGGCACCCACACATTCCTATCCTGTGTCTCTCTCACACAGACACACTATCTCATAGACATGCACAAACATACTCCTCCTCTCACTGACTCACTCCTCTCTCTCACACACACACATAGATATACACACACCTGTCTATCTCTGTCACACAGACATATACATCTTTCTTACACACAAACACACACACACACTAACTCGTTTCCCTGTCTTACATTTTACACACACAACAAACATTGAAACGTTATCTCACAGACACACATTCCTCTCTCTCTCTCTCACACACACACACACAGGCTCACACATACAGGCTCACACACAGACTCCTCTCTCTCACTCACAGACACACCGCTCCATACTATCCCTCACACACCACACTCTCCTCTTTCTCTCTCTCTCACACACACAAACTGTGAATGTGTGTGTGTGAGAGAGACACAAGAGTTGTAATTTTTGTGAGGGAGAGTGTGAAAGGAGAGTGTGTGTGTGTGTGAGAGAGGCAGAGTAGAGCTGATATCTCTGTGTGTTTGTGTGTGAGAGAGTGATTGGAATCAGTGTGTGAGCGTACATGTGTGAGAGAAACAAAGTGTGTGTGTGTGTGTTTGTGTGTGTGTGATAGAGAGTTGAGTGCTTCCATGTGTGAGTCAGAATGATGGGTGTGAGTGAGAGAGGGGGAGAGATTCTGTGTATAGGGGTGTGTGTGTGATATAAAGAAAGACTCTCCTCCTTGCTCACACACAAACAGACACACACTAACAAGCTGATCCCCAGTGTCCCTACCCAACCCGGCGCACAGCACGGACTGGCCCCCCCACACTCACTCTGTCATCTATCTCTCACACAGACACACCTCTTTCTTCATTCCACACACACACACAGCCATACACACTGAATCCCTCTCACTCGCATCCCTCATTCTGACACATACATGAGCTCACCTCTCTATTCCACACACACACAGTGTTTCTTTCACACATGTATGCTCACAAACTGATCCCAATCTCACTCCTCTCTCCCACACACACACACATAAAGATACCAGCTCTCCTCTATCTCACACACATTCACACTCTCACTCACACACATTGCAACTCTTGTCTCTCTCACACACACAGACATTCACACTGACTCCACTCTATCTCACAGACACACACACTCTGACAATTTCTCTATTTCACACACACTGACTCCAGTGCCTCACCTCTCTCTCACACGCACAAACATACCAGCTCTCTCACACACACATAGCATCCTCTTTCTCTCTCACACACACACACAGCCTCCTCTTTCTCTCTCTCACACACACAGCCTCCTCTTTCTCTCTCTCACACACAAACAGCCTCCTCTTCTCTCTCACACACACATGCACAGATTGGGCTGGCCGAGCGCTAAAGGACACAGAGTGTCTGTGGCAAGTGAAGGAAACAACAAGAGGGAAAACATACAAGAGCTCTTCCTCACCAACCTGCCTGCCACAAATACATCTCTCCATGACAGCAGTGGTAGGAGTGACCATTGCACACTCCTTGTGTAGATAAAGTCCCATCTTCACAGTGAGTGCTATCACTATCACCGTGCTGTATTGGATAGATTTGGGTTTAGGATTGAAGTAAAAGTTCAGAATCTTGTTGTAAACTAATTTCTGGTGAGAGTTACAGAATGATGGGGAAAGATCACAGACAGCGCTTCTTAAAGGGACTCTGTACTGGTTGGAGTCATACCTGACACATGGGAAGATGGTTGTGGTTGTGGGGCTCAGTCATCTCAGCTCCAAGACATCACTGCAGGAGTTCCTCAGGGTCGTGTCCCAGGCCCAACTATTATGTTTGCATCTAATTATAAACAATAAAAAGACAACGATTTAGGTCAGTATATTTAAAACAAGGAACAGTTTACTTAACGCCTTAATAGTTGCACAGTCATTCTAATACTGCTTCCCCAGCTTCCCCAGAAACAGTTAAAAAAAACAAAAAGCTAAATAACCAAGAAACTGATGCTACTCCACAGTCTCACATTCACTCACTAACTCACTCTAGAAAGGTTACAGGAGTAAAAAAGGAAATGTTCATACACCACTTCTCTGATGTAATCTGATGATCGAAGTTGCAGTCCTGATGAGAGATCTCCTTTAGTGAAGGATCAGTGAAGGGGTTTTGACAGCCGGGGTAGAAGGTGTTTGTTGGGATCCCCTTGAAAGGATGAAGTTGGTTTCTGGTCGTTTCTTCAATCGATGAACAGTCAGTTCCTGTGTGGGTTGAGGTTCAGGGAGAGATTCGTCTGCTCCTTGGTTTGTCACCAGAATGGACGGATTCTTCTTGTCGTGTCCTGAGGCTTCAGAGACTGTGGCTAGAAAAGCAGTTTAATGTTTTTCCTGATGTGTCGTGTCTGGATCTCTTCCCTGGCTGTAGTCAGAATGAGTTGAATTGTTTTTACTCAAACCAATAACTAACCTCAAACCAACAGTGGTTGTGCTCAGATTTCTCCAGAATCTGCTGCTTCGCTCGGGCTGCTGTCACCGACAGTCACAATCCCTTCTCTTTGTGAGGCAGTGAGTCAGTTCCCTGACTGGGTTCTGGGATCCACACAGCAGTGTCACCTGAGGGTCAGAGGCAGTTTTGTGAACGCAGTGACCTCCTTTCTAACCTAACATTTTGACAGTTTCTCTGTGCAATGTCCATACTGAATAAGATCCATATTCTAACTGATGTGTGCCATGCTTTACATGGCAGCATCCTCTGTAGCTGGGATCAGACCAGCACTGAAACCCAACCTCCCACAGTGACCCCCAAACTGATTGGCCGTGACCAGGGGTGATGACCTGTCTCCAGGTGACATCACAAAGCAGCCAGCAGCCAATCACACGGCGGCCTGCAATGATGTCCCCAAGCGGCTGCAGTGGCCACTTTGAATGGACGGGGAGTTTGCGTTCGCTCCCAGCTCCAGGCACTGGACCCTTCAACAATCTCAACACTATCAACAACTCAATGCAGCAAGAGATCCCTCACCCCTGACATTACTGGGCTGAGTGATGGTGTGTTTAAGAGGTTGCGTCATCTCATTCACTGTTCCAAAAGGAAGAAAAATAAATTAAAATGGATTGAATTAAATTGAAAATTGAGTACAGCCACACAATAAGCAGCACTCGTCAGCTTTTGATGGCCTCCCTCACAGCGGTGCGTAGAGCTCTTGATAGTTTGCTTCAGAACAACTCAAAGGCCATTGTGAGGAAGTCCATCAAAAGCTGATGAGTGCTGCTTTTTGTGTTGCTGTACTCAATTTTCAATATCTAATATCTGTACTATGTTATCTATATGGATAATAATATCTATATTATCTGTAGGATAATAACTGAGATCATAAACCCAGACCAAACTAGTAGAACAGGGCCTTACTCTGGGGACAATCTCCACAAGCTCCTTAACATCATGACTCATGCCCAAGGTCGTGGGGTTGAGACCATGGTCTTATCTTTCGACACTGAAAAGGCCTTTGACCAGGAATCATGGGTGTACCTATTTCAGACTTCAGACGGCCTGGGTTTTGGACCCAAATTTGTAAGATGGGTCCAGATCCTTTATTCAAATCCACAGGCCTCTGTCAGAGAGAATGGTCACATTTCTGAAGTCTTTGGACTCAAGAGGAGGACAAGACAGGATTGTCCTCTGTCCCCCCTTCTGTTCACTATATGCATAGAATCCTGAGCACAAATGGTGAGAGACAGTCAGGACATAAAAGGTGTTCCAGCTGGAGAAGAAGAGCACAAATTGACATATTCTGATGACATCCTGCTATATTTATCAGATCCTACAACATCTATATTCTTTCTAAAAAAAGAATATTATACAGTTTGGCTATTACTCAGGTTACAAAGTTAATGTTGATAAAACTGAAGAAATGGAAATAACTTCCCTGAAATGACTTCCCTGCTTTTGAAATCTGTGCCACAATTGATAACTTCCTCTGCAAATTTAGAAACCCTACAGTGCTGAAGGAGGCCATTCGGCCCATTGTGCCTGCACCGACAACAATCCCACCCTGGCCCTATTCCTGTAACCCCACATATTTACCCTGCTAATCCCTCTGACACTAAGGGGCAATTTACCATGGTGAGTCAACCTAACCTGCACATCTTTGGACTGTGGGAGGAAACCAGAGCACCCGGAGTAAACCCACACAGACACGGGGATAATTCTCTCTGGACCCTCACCAGTGGTGACCACAGCTGTACACTCAATCCTAACTGTGATCTAAATAGTGTTTTGTATAGCTCAAGCAGAACCTGCCCTGCTCTGGTAGTCTATACATCAGCCAGTAAAGGAAAGTATTCCATCTGCCGGTCGAAACCACCTTATCGAGCTGTCCTGTTACCCTCAGGAATCAGTGGACACTCACTCTAAGATCCCTCTATTCACACACACAGGGAGATCGTATTAGAGAGAGAGGGGGGGATTGTTATGGGAGATTTAAAGGCCCAATGTGTCATATGGCCTCAATCTGCTGTCTCTCTGCCTCAGAATTATTCAATACCAGCTCGGAGTGTGTGCATCACCAGAATCAAACACACGCCGCTGTACTTTACATCCAACTCTGTAGCTCGGCCTGGTGTCCCCTTTGCCACATCAGGGTGTGGTGTGAGTTTGGATCTCTCCATCATATTGGGAGTCACCGGCAATGTCCAATTTCAGAATAAACTTCAACTTTGTTCCAATGATGTTTAACCTTGGACTGAGCCATTGTTTTAATGTGGACCTGATCACCGACCATCACTGAGATTGACCTGAACATGTCAATAAATGTTCCATTGTTTTGTAAATAAAGATTGCGACATTTGCAGCGTCTCTGCCTCTGGTTTGTGTCTGTGTTGGTTGTTCACAGTTGGCGATGGGGCAATGTTAAATGGACAGTTTAATGGGATTGGATCACCATTTGGATTTATAAAAGTGTTGCCCGGGGCTGGGGAATGGCGGCGATGGGGAAAGATTGGATTGGCCAGGGTTGTGTTGCTGGGAACACAGGAGGCTGAGGGGTGAGTGAACTGAGGTGTCCAGAATGGTGAGGGTGGGAGACAGGGTGGAGACCTCTTTTTAGGTCAAACCAAACCAAGTAAACAAACTCAGATTAAATCAGGACAAAGTAAAAGGGGCAGCTCCCCAAAAAGGAGGGGGAACAGCCCGAACAGAAGTCAAAATACAAAGGAAACTTAAAAACATCAAATTAAAATGTGATTATTAGGGTCAATAATGCACCCCAACCCCTGCGGTGCCCAGCGGGCGCGGAAAGCGTCAACCTCGCCCGTGGACACCGCATGCTCCCTCTCCAGGGACACCTGGCCACGAACGTAGCCGCGGTAGAGGGGAAGACAGTCAGGATGGACGGCCCCCTCGATCGCCCGCAGCCTGGACTGGTAAATGGCGCGTTTCGCCAGGCCCAGGAGCAGGTTCACGAGGAGGTCGCCATCCCGACCCTAGACAGGGTGGAGAGGAAAGGGCAGCTCACCCGAGCAGAGAGAGGTGACTTACCCGGGGGGGGGGGGGGGGGGCAGTGGGGGGGCTGCCACAGATTGAAGGGGATTGCTGGCAGCATTAGAGGGGACATTAGGAAGAAGCTTTTCACTCAGAGGCTGCTGCCTGTCTGCAATTCGCTGCCTAAACTGGAGCTTCAGACACAAAGCCCTGGGCTTCACTCCATCAGCAGCCGCATCTGGAGCTGAAATGCTGCCGGCTGGAAACAGGGGGCTGGGGGCTGCCTGACTGGAAGCTGCGGTTACAATGGGCGGCTAGTTTCCATTCCCCAAGCTGCTGCGCTCTGATGGGCTGAATGGCCTCTTTCTGCGCCGGGGGCCCGGCTTCCATTCCCGGTTTGCGGCTGCGCCACCAGCACTCACCGCCGGCGGCCATCTTGCGGTTGCCAGGGGAGACGGCCCGCCGCCATCTTGCGTTACCAGGGGAGACGGCTTCAATGCGGCGGCGTCCCGCGCGCGGCCCTCTGGGAGAATCCCCCTCCCGCACATGCGCACCGGTGGGTAGATGTGAATCTGTTGTCAATGTTGATGTTTTTTATTCCTTTTCCTCTCCCGGCCTCTGGATATAAATATGGATTTGATTGAATTTTGATTGTGTTCCTGGCGGGGGTTTGGGGCTGGGAATCTCTCTCACTTTCCCCATTGCTGAGATGAGCCGGGGATGTCCAGAGCAGTGAGTCTCAGGGCAGTGATAGGCTTCCCACAACATCACTTCAGGAGTTCCTCTGGTGTGTTCACCCCAATCACCTTCAACTGCAACTCCAATGGCCCCAATCACCTTCAACTGCAACTCCAATGGCCACCCTCCCATCATAAGGTCAGAGGAGGGGATGTTCAGCATCATTCACAACTCCTCACACACTGAAGCTGTCCAGATGCAGCAAGACCTCCTTTACCGTGAGTTTTGGTCTGACATGCGGCAAGTAACCTTCGCGCCACAGAATTGCCGCACAAAAAACCATCTGCAACCCCAAGCTGCTGCCGCTCTGATGGGCTGAATGGCCTCTTTCTGCGCCGGGGGCCCGACTTCCATTCCCGGTTTGTGGCTGCGCCACCAGCCCTCATCGCCGGCGGCCATCTTGCGGTTGCCAGGGGAGACGGAAGGCGGCCATCTTGCGGTTGCCAGGGGAGACGGCTTCAATGCGGCGGCGGCGTCCCGCGCACGGCCCTCTGGGAGAATTCCCCTCCCGCACATGCGCACCGGTAGGTAGATGTTAATTATGACTAAATATTGATGGTTTTTGTTCCTAATCCGCTCCCGGCAGAATTTCGGTTCCTGCTCGATTCGGGATCGTCGCATTTTTAAAAATTGTGCGTTTAAAAATCTGTCCCGCGCGGTGCAGTCTGGGAGAACACATCGCGCATGCGCGGTCCCGCCCCGGCCTCTGGCCATAAATACGGATTTGATTTAATGTTGATTGGGTTCCTGGCGGGGTTTCCGGCTGGGAATTTCTCGCACTTTCCCCATTGCTGAACACTCACTTCTTCCTTTTTATTTAAAAATAAACGGCGGCGAGGGAGGGGCTCGCCGTGACGTCGGGTCAACATGGCGGCGGTCCCGCCCCTCCACAGGCCCCGGATGTTCCGCCAACGAGCAGCGGCTCGGCCGGTTACGGCAGGAGGTGACACTGGGAGGAGCGGCAGCAGCAGCAGCCGGGAGGGTAACAGCGACCCCTGGTGACCAGGGAGGGAAACAGCAACAGCACGGTCTCTGCCCAAAAGGCTTCCCCAGTTCAGCTGCTCAGAGGCACTGGGAACCTCTTCAAATGTAAACTGCAGCTTCTCAAATTCTCCATCCATCTATCTCACCCTCCCTGCATCCATCTCACCCTCCCTGCATCCATCTCACCCTCCCTGCATCCATCTCACCCTCCCTGCATCCATCTCACCCTCCCTGCATCCATCTCACCCTCCCTGCATCCATCTCACCCTCCCTCTATCCACCTCACCCTCCCTGCATCCATCTCACCCTCCTTCCCTCTCTCCATCCATCCCTCTCCTACAACAAGAACCATTCATTCAGCACAGCATCTTCCCGCTCATTCCCCCAGTCTGTATTCCAGCCTTTATCAAATCCACTCAGCTCCCAGATACTTTACACCGTTAGATATTACAATTCAAACATTATCATCTCTCCAATTTAATATTTGTCCAAGGCGATCACAGACAAAGGACATTTGGCATGCCCACTACGACTCTCAGCAACTTTTACAAATGCACCATAGAAAGCATTCTTTCTGGTTGTCTCATTTTTTTTATGGCTCCTGCTCTACGTCTGAGGTCGCGTTCCAACCGACTCAAGAACAGCTTCTTCCCAGCTGCCATCAGACTTTTGAATGGACCTATCTTGCATTAGTACACCCTCGTGCATTGCTACACCCGAGCTATCACTGTAACACTACATTTTGCATTCTCTCCTTTCCTTCTCTATGAATGTTATGCTCTCCCTGTCTTGCGCGCAAGAAACAATACTTTACACTCTATGTTAATACATGTGACAGTAATAAATCAAATCCAAAGATAAATCATCAATTAAAATCCCAGCAGATGAGAAAGCGACTGGAAGCTGCATCTGAATCTCCTGTTGTTCGGTCAACCATGACAGACCAATCTGGGACATTGACATGTAATAAATGACTTTATCAGCTGAGTTTTATTTGTTAACTTCAAGGTCTTTGCCACATTTAGAAATTAAAATAATTTGTGCCACCAAAACCAGGGATGTACTGCTGAAGCTTTATAAGGCTCTGGTCAGACTAGCTTTGGAGTATTGTGAGCAAATTTGGACCTGTAGTAAAGAATGTGCTGGCCCTGGAGAAAGTCCAGAAGAGGTTCACAAGAATGATCCCGGGAATGAAAAGCTGGACGTTGGAGGAGCGTTTGAGGACTCTGGGTCTGTTCTCGGAGTTTAGAAAGATGAGCGGGTCCTCATTGAAACTTACAGAATACTGAAAGGCCTGGATAGAGTGGACGTGAGGAAGATGCTTCCATTTGTAGGAGAGACTCGGATCCGAGGGCACAGCCTCAGAATAAAAGGACGACCCTTTTGCACCAAGATGAGGAAGACTTTCTTCAGCCAGAGGTTCGTGAATCTGTGCAATTCATTGCCATAGAAGGCTGTGCATGGCCAGTTCATTGAGTGTATTTAAGACAGAGATAGATATGTTCTTGATTGGTAAGGGGATCAAATGTTATGGGGAAAAGACGGGAGAATGGGGTTGAGAAACTTATCGGCCATGATTAAATGGCGGACTAGACTCAATGAGCAGAATACCTTAAATTCGGCTCCTATATCATATGGTCTTATTAGTTTCACGCTCACTGTTAGCTACAGTATTTACACTAGTCCCCCGCTCTTTATTAGCTTCAGTGTATGCTTTAGTTTCAGCATTCCAACTGAGCAGTATTCAGTTCAAACTAGCACAGACCAGACAACACAATAAAGTTAGTTTAAATTGACATAATAGATGATATGAATAGTTTGTTCTGAAGAAATGATACGAATTTGAAAGTGATTAATTCATAGTCTTTGAAGAATTTCCCCGATTCAATGTGAAGCTTTTAATGGTATAGAATATCTACCCACTTTTCAGCGCCGGCATCTGCAACTGTAGATGGATGAAAAGCAACAATCTGACAAACACCAGGTAATATCTGTCATGGTAAAATAAACAGTTTGATAAATAATGGTAATATCTGACATCATGCATCTGTCCTGAGATCTTTGGGATAATCCAAAATAAATCATACATTCAGAAATTAAATAAAGCTGAGGTGAGTGTGGAGGGACAGACTGCAATTGTGAATTCTACCTTTCTATGCTCTCGCTCTGCATCTGCTCAGTGGGATATGAGAAACAAGGAAAGAGGAAACTGCATTTCCAAAGCTCCGATTATGTGCAATGGTGCGCCAGTGTTCCTGTGTTGCTTTCGTTCTCGGGATGTCTGTTTCAGAGGAAATGCTATCACTTTTGTCCAACTTAAATTT
The DNA here is from genome assembly GCF_964213995.1 of Mustelus asterias. NCBI lineage: Eukaryota > Metazoa > Chordata > Chondrichthyes > Carcharhiniformes > Triakidae > Mustelus > Mustelus asterias. Next base: position 167,955 of record NW_027590330.1, on the reverse strand, counting down.
AATTTGGTTACAGGGCGCTGAGAAGTCATTAACCGCTGTCGTGCATGAGTTTGTTGCTTGTAGTTTGTGATGTGTGTTTCTGTGGGTGTATGGCTGCGTGTTGTGTGTATTTAAGAGAGATTCTGTGTTTCTCTCTCTGTAAGTCTCTCTGTGTATCAGTACATGGGTAAGAATGTGCAAGTGTCTGGGTGTGTGTGTTTGTGAGAGTGTGTTTCTCTGTGCCTGTGAGTATGTGTGTGTGTGTTTGTGAGTGTGTGGGTGTCAGTTTGGGCCTGTGTGTCTGGAAATAGGTGCAGGTGTGTTATCTTGGAAACAGGAATTACAGAGTGCAGCAGAGTTTACCCACTCCCATTCTGAATGGGATTAGTGTCTGATAACTGCACCAAATGTACACATTACAGTCTGAGATCATCCCCAACTACAATCTCCAGACAATATCTCCCATAGGGAATGAGGGAACAGAGTTCATGTACAGTGACTGGTGATAAAAGGGTTAATTCACCAGCCGGGGTTCCTGCTGCAAACTCCAATCCCTGTCAATCCACCACCCCCCCCCCCCCCTCGCTCTGTCTCTTTCACTCTCCCCCCAGATCTAGACCTAATCGAAACACAATCTCTGCACCCCTCTCTCTCTTCTGCTCTGGATAATCTGTCCTGATCTCTGCTGTTTCTCTATCTCAGCGTGAATCTGGATGAAGTGCTCTCTCTGATAAGTTTCTGTCTGACCGTTTAAAATAATGATGTACGCTGTGCATCATGTTTTAAAGCTCAGAATGAGAAGAGAACAGTGGGAGGCGGGAGCAGGAAAATCCACAATCCCACCCTGAAGTGGCTGCTGCCCATTTTATTGAACCATTGAATTCAGCCACTTCAACCCTGTTCGGGAATTAAAGAAATGCAAAGGTGCCCCTGAGATTAGGCCTTGAATTGAGGCCGAACCACACAGGCCTTGAATTGAGGCCCAGTCACACAGGCCTTGAATTGAGGCCTACTCACACAGGCCTTGAATTGGGGCCGAACCACACAGGCCTTGAATTGAGGCCCAGTCACACAGGCCTTGAATTGAGGCCTACTCACACAGGCCTTGAATTGAGGCCTACTCACACAGGCCTTGAATTGAGGCCTACTCACACAGGCCTTGAATTGAGGCCCAGTCACACAGACCTTGAATTGAGGCCTACTCACACAGGCCTTGAATTCAGGCCTACTCACACAGGCCTTGAATTCAGGCCTACTCACACAGGCCTTGAATTGAGGCCCAGTCACACAGGCCTTTGAATTGAGGCCTACTCACACAGGCCTTGAACTGAGGCCTATTCACACAGGCCTTGAATTGAGGCCTACTCACACAGGCCTTGAATTGAGGCCTACTCACACAGGCCTTGAATTGAGGCCTACTCACACAGGCCTTGAATTGAGGCCTACTCACACAGGCCTTGAATTGAGGCCTACTCACACAGGCCTTGAATTGAGGCTTAGTCACACAGGCCTTGAATTGAGGCCTAGTCACACAGGCCTTGAATTGAGGCCCAGTGAAACACAACAATCCTTTCCATCCACAAATCCCAGTGCCCTGTCTGAAAACGCAAGTAGGACTCTTGGATTGAGAACACGCCTTTCCCCCAGGCTCAGGAATGTGAATTTCAGCTCCCTCTCGCTCCCGAGTGCTTCGCAGTGAGAGAGGCAGACTGAGAATGTTATAAAGAGAAACTCAGTAAAAGTAGATTGAAGCGCTGCCCTGAGCTCTCACACAGCACCGTGACATTACTGAGTGTAAAGCACAGGCACTGTCCAATTGGCCAATTAAACCGGGTCCCAATCGCAGCCTTTTTCATTCCAAGCCCCTGTGAGAACTCGATCAAACATCCTCTCTACAGCTCTGTATCACCCTGTTCCTCTCGATATCCCACCCTCCTTTCCCTCAATCTTTTATGTTTAAAATGTGGACACTGATCGTGTGAGGAATATGGGGCAGGGAGGAGGCACAGAGCATGAGTGCACAGCAAGATCCCACACACACACACACAGTCTGAACATGGCCAGATACAATGTGATATTGAAGTGAGGATTGAGGTGAAGTCAGTGGGCAATGAGGGACCTCACCTCTCCCTCACTCCGCCCCTCTTACTTCCACCCCTCCCCAGTTACAATAAGGGGACATCACTCCAGGTTTGGTGCTGTTTGTACATTTGACATGAACAGGGAACCTTCCACTTCGAGCACAGTCACTCCTCTCTGTTTCTCTCTCTCTGATTCCCTCTCTCTTTTACCTCCACCATCTCTGTCCCTATCCACCTCTCTCTCTCTCTCTCCTGCACTTGATGACCTACCTCTGTTCTCTCTCTCTCTGCCTGTTTATCTCCCCCATCTCTGTACGTACCCATCACCCTCCTCTCTCTCTCTCGCCTGCTCTGGATAATCTCTCTCTCGCCTGCTCTGGATAATCTCTCTCTCGCTCTGACGATGAATCTGGATTGAAATGCTCCCTGAAAGGTTTCTGTCTGACCATTTTAAATCATGTCACCCTGTGACCACTGTTTGTGTTGATCACTGATTCACATTGAGAAATGAGGCTGGGGACAGTGGTGGGAGATGGAAGCAATCAGTCAGTTGTCAGTACACTGAATTTGGGGAGCGGAACCACGGTCTCCCAGCAGGATAGGCTGCAGGGAAAATACACAAAGCAAGATCCCACAAGCAACTGCTCTCTTACCCTCCTGTTTCCCCCCCCCCCCCATCCCCCCGCCCCTCACTGTTACCCTCCATTTCCCATTTCTCTCCCTGATAACTCACAATCAAAGGAGAATGATGGGAGACAGAGAGAGAGAGAGAGCAGGAAAACCCACAATCACATCCTGAATTAAATGGATTATTTTGTTTTTAACCATCGAGTTCTCCCACTTCAGCACTGGCAGTGTTCGGGGATGAAGCAAATACAAAAGGACATTCTGAGGGCCCTCTGAGATTAGGCCTTGAATTGAGGCCTAGTCAAAGAGGCTGCATTAAACCTCGGGGACAGAGAACAGTTTTCTCCCCCCTCCCACAGTGAATGAGGACAATCCTCCCCAGCCCCAAAACTGTCCCAGACACGACTGGAAGGAGTGAGGGGGAAAAGGGAGCCAGTGATCCCCATACCCTGCCCCTTCCAGCCTCCCCCCACCATTAAAACAACAAATCACATTGGTATTTTCTCTGACATTTATACAAGATGCAACATCAAAACAAATGGATGGAGCAGCGGGGAAGGACTGCAGGAAAGTGAGTGGAAAACAAAACCCACACCTTTCTCCCTCCCACTCTCTCCCCTTCACACTCTTCCCCCCCACCCCTCCCCCCTCTCGCCCCCTCCCCCCTCTCGCCCCCTCCCCCCATGCTCTCCTGACTCACTCTCCCCTTTACTTAGTCTCTCTCCCCTCACACTTTCCCCCTCACACTTTCCCTCATTCTCTCCCGTTCACTGTCTTTCCCATCACACTATCCCGCCTCAGACACTCTCCTTTACTTTCCATCCCCTCAGCCTCTCTCCCCTCAATCTATCTCACCCTCACTCTGTCTTCAATCTATCTCCCCGTCATTCTGTTCCCCTCACTCTCCCTCCACTGTCCCCTCACTCGCTCATCACTCTCTCTCCCCTCACTCCATCTCCCTTTGCTCTCTACCCTCACTCACTCTCTCCCCCTCGCTCTTCACTTATTCCCCCCCTCACTCTATCTCCTCTCTCTCCCCGTCAGTCCCTCTCCCCTTACTCTCTCCCTCCTCTGACTCTCTCTCCCTCACTCCCCCTCCCCTCACAATAACTCCTGTTCAATCTCTTCACCGCACTCTATTCCCCTAAATCTTTGCCCTCACTCTCTCATACTGTCTCCCACTCACTCGGTTCACCTTCACTCTCTTCCCCTCACCCTTTCCCCTCATTATCTCCCCCCTCAGCCTTTTGCCCCCTCACTCCCTCCCCCCACTTTCTCCCTCACTTTCCTCCCCCTCAATTTTTTCTCACACTCCCTCCCCCCCAATTTCCCCCTCACTCTCTCCCCTATCTCCGCACAACCTCTCTCCTCCTTACTTTCTTCCTGCTTAGTCCCTCCCCCTCACCCCTCCAGTCTCCCCTCATTCTCTCCCTTCAGCCTCTCTCCACATCACTTTCTTCGCCCTCACTCTATCCTCCTCAATCCCTTCCCCTTCACTCTCTTCCCCCTCAGTCTCTGCCCTCACACTCTCCCCTTTACTTTCCGTCTTAGTCCCCCTCACTCTCCCCTCATCCTCTCCCCCCTGTTCGCCTTCACTCACTCCCCCATTCTCTCCCCTCACTGTCTTCCCCCTCAGTCTGCTATCACACTATCCCACCTCAGACACTCCATCCCCTCAGCCTCTCTCCCGCTCACGCTCTTACCGTCACTTACACTCTCCTCACTCTCTTCCCCTCACTTTCTCTCCCTCTCCCCCTCACTCACTCTTGACTTATTCTCCCCCCCTTACTCTATCTCCTCTCACTCTCTCCCCATCAGTCCCTCTCCCCATACTCTCTCCCTCGCTCATTCTTCACCTCGTCTCCCCACCTCTCTTCACTTAATTGATCTTCCAACACGTTCTCCCCTCACTCTCTCCCCTCCCTATTTCTCCCTTCACTCTCCCCCTCACTCGCTCTTCACCTACTCTCCCCCTCACTATCTCTACCCTATCGACCTCACATTCTCCCCCTCACAATCACTCCTCCCCTCACCCTCTCTACCCCTCACGGTAACTCCCGTTCAATCTCTGCATCTCACTCGTCCCCTAAATCTCTTCCCTCTCACGCTCACTCTCTCCCCCTCTCCCTACCTCTCATTCTCTTCTCCCTCAGCCTCTCACCCCCTCACTCTCTCCCCATCACTTTCTTCCCTCACTCTCGCCTCCTCACTCCAGCTCGCTCTCTCCCCGACACTGTCTCCCCATCATGCTCTCAGCCCTCACCCTGTCCCCTTACACTCTCTCCTCTCACTCTCCCCATCACTCTCTTTCCTTCTCTGTCCCTCACTCGTCTTCACCTATTGCCCCCTCACTCCCTCTCCCCCACACTATCTCCCATTGCACTCTCCCCTCACACATTCTCCACTCTCCTCACCCACACTCCCCCTCACTCGCTCTTCACCTACTCTCCCCCTCACTCTTTCTGCTCACTCTCTCTCATTGAGTGTATTTAAGACAGAGATAGTCACGTTCTTGATTGGTAAGGGATCAAATGTTATGGGGGAAAGGTGGGAGAATGGGTTTGGAAACTTATCAGCCGCGATTAAATAGTGGAGTCGGCTCGATGAGCAGAATAGCTGAATTCTGCTCCTGTATCTTATGGTCTTTTCAGTTTCACGCTCACTGTTAGCTATAGTATTTACACTTGTCCCCCGCTCTTTATTAGCTTGTGTACGTATTAGTTTCAGCATTCCCATGATTCACAATTAGCATTTAACTAATTAACCAATAAGCATTTAATTGCAAATAACTACAGTTATACAGATGATAAAATTAGGAATATCCATTACAATTACAGAGCAGCAACATTAACCCTTTCTCTTCCAAGACTCAATAACACAGATCATGTCACATACTGAGCAGTATTCAGTTAAAACTAGCACAGACCAGACAACACAATAAAGTTAGTTTAAATTGCAATAATAGATTATATGAATAGTTGGTTCTGAAGAAATGACACTAATTTGAAAGTGATTAATTCATAGTCTTTGAAGAATTTCTCCGATTCAATGTGATGCTTTTAATGGTATAGAATATCTACCCACTTTTCAGCGCCGGCATCTGCAACTGTAGATGGATGAAAAGCAACAATCTGACAAACACCAGGTAATATCTGTTATGGTAAAATAAACAGTTTTATAAATAATGGTAATATCTGACATCATGCATCTATCTGTCCTGAGACCCTTGGGATAATCCAAAATATATCATACATTCAGAAATTAAATAAGGCTGAGGTGAGTGTGCAGGAACAGAGTGAAATTGTGAATTCCAGCTTTCTATGCTCTCGCTCTGCATCTGCTCAGTGAGATGTAAGGAACAAGGAAAGAGGAAACTGCATTTCCGAGGCTCTGATCCTGTGCAATGCTGCGCCAGTGTTCCTTTGTTGCTTTCGTTCTCGGGATGTCGGTTTCAGAGGAAATGTTATCACTTTTGTCCAACTTAAATCATTTGGTTATGGGGTGCTGAGAATTCATTCACCGCTGTAATGCATGGGTTTGTGATGTGTGTTTCTGTGGGTGTATGGGTGTGTATTTAAGAGAGATTCTGTGTTTCTCTCTGTGTGTCAGTACGTGGGTAAGAGTGTGGAAGTGTCTGGGTTTGTATGCGTGTGTTTGTGTGTGTATCTGTGCCCGTGAGCATGTGTGTGAGTTTGTCAGTGTGTGAATGAGTGTGGGGGTGTCAGTTTGTCTGTGTGTGCGTCTGGAGGGATGTGTGTAGGATGCACAGATGTGTGTATGTGTATGATTGTGTGTCTGTATGTCTGTGTGTCGGTTTCCATGATTGTGCCTCTCTGTGTGTCTCTCTCTGTGAGCGTGTGTGTGAGATTGTGCTTATGATTGTGTGTTTTTGTGTGGGAATGTCAGTGCCTCTGTGTGATTGAGATTATAAATCAGAAACACATCCCTTTGGATTGGAATCACTTTGATCAACTTGTGCATTCGGGATTTTAACAGTTCCAGACATAATTGAAGTAACATTTACCGTGTTTGTGTGTTTGTTGTGGGTTAAGGAATGGAAACCCTGCTTCACCAGTGTCAACACTGAAACTTTCCCAGATAAATATGTGGGAACTTTTGTTGAGGTTGATAATTGGCAGGGTAAACGGGGGGCGAGAGTGGAATGAGAGCATTTGGATTCCAATGGAGCTGCTCTCTGTATCACCGAAACCTGTGGAATTGGAAAGCAAGAGCTGTAAAAGGGGAATAGTTTGTTTGGAAATTATTTTGTTTGAACACGGACAAAATGTGATTAAAGGTTGTAATTGTGTCTCAAAATGTTTGTGTTTCCAATTTTCAGAGAATCAGTCTGTGAGATTGAGACAATTATCTTGGAAACATTAAAAGAACCGTTAGCAAGATCCACTGTGGAAGATTAAACACTGACAATGTCTGACACAGGAATTAGAGTGCAGCAGAGTTTACCCACTCCCATTCTGAATGGGATTAGTGTCTGATAACTGCACCAAATGTACACATTACAGTCTGAGATCATCCCCAACTACAATCTCCAGACAATATCTCCCATAGGGAATGAGGGAACAGAGTTCATGTACAGTGACTGGTGATAAAAGGGTTAATTCACCAGCCGGGGTTCCTGCTGCAAACTCCAATCCCTGTCAATATTGTTCAATGTTCACACTGCAGTAACCGGTTCCCAGATGCAGACATGGGACTTACTGAACTTGTCTGAGGCTCACAGAGAGCAGCACCTGCAGTAGCTGGGAGCCGCCAGCAGATGGTGGCATTGTGTCACTTTAATCACCAGATAGTGAAAGAGGCTTTGAGGAGAGGCTGGTGGAGCCTTTAATTCATTCACAGAGACAGAGAGGAAACTCTGACAAGATTGACCAATCTGCCCTCTGCTGGGTACTGTCAGAATCACACACACACTGTTCTCTCTCTGGAGAATTATCTCTGCTGCTCCCTTTTGAAAGGAGGTTGAAGACTCTGTTGCTGAGAACACTGACAACACATTGCTGCTTAAACAATGGTTTGCAGCAATCTTTCCTTCAATGTGGAGACTAAAACTACAACAGTTTTCCAGCTGGGAAACCAGGTAAGCAGGGAAATCACTGCCAGGCTGGAGGGGCTGATGGATTAGGGAGGGAGAGGGGCAGGAATGAAGGGTTTGGAAGGAGCTGTCGAAGATCTTCACAATTCAGGATTTCACTGTAACCGGTGGAGCAGCAATGTTTATAGATTGAAATGTTCACACTGTCACTCTCAGTCCCCGTCTGGATCCCCGCAGCGACTCCAGATGTCTCTTCCCATTTGGACTGAACTGATTATTGAACAGCCTGGAACAGATTAAAGATGAAACAGGAAATAAACAGATTGAACAACAGGGTAAATAACAGGAGACTGGAGTTAATGGGACAAATCTTCTGGTCTCTGGATCGCCAGAGACCAGACACACATCCAAAGATGAGCATCCTGTGGATGTCCTGACGCACTGATCTACCTGGGAATTGTCCCAGAGGTATTAACTACTATTGGGGAACTCCCCTGCTGCAGTTAGAGTCAGATACTTGGGACAGATCCACAAAGTTTACCTGGGTAGTTACTCAGGTAATGTTAGACAGCTCACCACCTGGGCTAATACCTGAATAGCACAACCGAGTCCCCCAATCACTTCCCACTGATCCCCATATTACACCTCCCACAATCTGACTAGACCCACTCCCCCCAACCCATCCCTCCCTCCCCTCCAACCTGGCGACCTCCCATGAGCCCTTAAACTAATCGGACTAACCCTCCTAATTTGAACACACCCTGACCCAACCTCTCCTCACCTGACATAGAAACATAGAAGATATGAGCAGGAGGAGGCCATTTCGCCCTTCGAACCTGCTCCGCCATTCATCATCATCATGGCAGATCGTCGAACTCAACAGCCTAATCCTGCTTTCTCCCCGTAAGCTTTGATCCCGTTCGCCCCAAGTGCTATTTATAGCTGCCTCGAATACATTCTTGACTAAGCTTCTGACTTAAACTGATTACTCCAGAACCAACCCCACCCCACTACTCTCTTCAAAGCTAGTAACCAACCCCCCACCACACAACTACATCTGTTTAGACCTTAACAACATGACCAACTCCCAGCCACTATCTAAACTCCCGATTAACCCTCCAACCCAACACAATGCAACTCGTCCAATCCTCCCACACCCAGAACTAATCCTTGAACCTCTCCCCAGCTCCCTGACGATTCATCCAGCGACACACCAACCCATTCACTCCCCCAATCAACTAACACGTATGGAGCTCCCCGGGGTCACTATGCTGTAAGTAGGGTGTGTGTTCTCTCTACCCTGACTCCACTCTGCTCTGCTGGAGCTCCCCGGGGCCACTGTGCTGTAAATAGGGTGTGTTCTCTCTTCCCAACTCTACTCTGATGGAGCTCCCCGGGGTCACTGTGCTGTAAATAGTGTGTGTTCTCTCTTCCCCAACTCTACTCTGATGGAGCTCCCCGGGGTCACTGTGCTGTAAATAGGGTGTGTGCTCTCTTCCCGACTCTACTCTGATGGAGCTCCCCAGGGTCACTGTGCTGTAAATAGGGTGTGTGCTCTCTCTTCCCCGACTCTTGTCTGCTCTGATGGAGCTCCCAGGGTCGCAGTGCCGAAGATCCTGGGAGAAATCTTCATTATGCAGCGTACTAGCCTTCATTAATCGAGGGATTGAGTTTAGGAGTCGGGAGATAATGCTGCAGCTTTATAGGACCCTGGTTAGACCCCACTTGGAGTACTGCGCGCAGTTCTGGTCACCTCATTACAGGAAAGATGTTGAAGCCATTGAAAGGGTGCAGAGGAGATTTACAAGGATGTTGCCTGGATTGGGGGGCATGCCTTATGAGGATAGGTTGAGGGAGCTTGGTCTCTTCTCCCTGGAGAGACGAAGGATGAGAGGTGACCTGATAGAGGTTTACAAGATGTTGAGAGGTCTGGATAGGGTAGACTCTCAGAGGCTATTTCCAAGGGCTGAAATGGTTGCTACGAGAGGACACAGGTTTAAGGTGCTGGGGGGTAGGTACAGAGGAGATGTCAGGGGTAAGTTTTTCACTCAGAGGGTGGTGGGTGAGTGGAATCGGCTGACGTCGGTGGTGGTGGAGGCAAACTCGTTGGGGTCTTTTAAGAGACTTCTGGATGAGTACATGGGATTTAATGAGATTGAGGGCTATAGATAGGCCTAGAGGTAGGGATATGATCAGCGCAACTTGTGGGCCGAAGGGCCTGTTTGTGCTGTGGCTTTCTATGTTCTATGTTCTAAATATGCAGCAGTTTCAGGTTGGGAGAATTTTTAAACATACCGACAATCTGCTTACCATTGCTGCTGCTTGGAAGATTCAGGCACATTTATATTTTAAATCCATTTATATTTTAACTGTCACACTGAAAATTAACACAAACACTCACTCGATCTCCTCCAGACTCCTGCAGGTCAGTATGAGGCGGCGGAGAGCAGGGACAGATTGATCTGTGAAGGAGTTTGTTACCAAGTTCAGAATCCTCAGTGACTGTTTTGTACAGAGAGCGGAGGCGAGATCCTCAGCACAAGAATCCGTGAGAGCGTTATTATACAGACTGGAGACCAGAGAGAGGAATAACAGAAATCACGCTCAATCTCCAGTGTTTTAAATAATACGGTTAATAACAATAATAATGTATTGTATCAGACATTCCAAAAACACAACCTGCATTTCTGTAGAATGAGGAAATACTCAATGCTGAAAATGAAATATAAATAAACTGGAAATGCTCAGCAGGTTAGCTAAGTGTTTGTGAAGAGAGAAACAGGGGTAAAGATCGAGCTTCCATTGGAACTGGGAACAGGCAGTGAATTGACAGGTTTGAAGTGACAGCGGTGGGTGGCTGGGGAAGAAACAAAGAAAGGACAAACTGGAATTACAGGAGTGATTAAATGATAAAAGTGATGATGGGACAGGACCACAATCACAGGATCCTCATGTCCTTACTCGGAGTGGTTCGGGAGGGACATGGGATGGTCAGTGGTTTGGGAATGCAGTTTGTGGTGAGGTTGAAGATAATGCTGTGATTTTACCAGAAGCTCTGAAGTGCCAACATGGGGATTGGAAATGGGTGGTGTGCCCGTGTGGGCAGGATAGGCAGAGTTATGAAGGTGATATTGTCAGAGGGGGACAATTAACGGCTGGCAGGCAGGGGGAGGTGCCGACTCAGGCAGCCTGGGCAGGGGGCAGTCCCGGTTCAGGCAATGCTGGCACCATTTCCAAAGGCAGCCAGCAGGACTTTCAAACACAGCAGCTCTGGAGGGAGCAGCGAGGGAGTTCTGCTTATTGAATGAAGGACAGAAATGTCAGAAAGCAGAGCAAGGCTTGCCATACCCCCTCCCCCCGCCTCCCTGGAGGGGCTCCTCCCGGCTGCTCAGGCTCAGAGGGAGGTCCTGTTCCCACAGGATGGGAGGAGATTATCCCATCGGTACAAGCCAGTCTGGATGGAGATTGCTGGGAGGTGAGCAGGTTTCAGACACGTGGTTACAGAGTGGAAAAGGATCAATGTCCTGTTGTGTTCTGTCACGGTGAGTGCAGCACAGCCTGATATGTGAATAAGGATGAGAGGGAAATTGTGGAAAGAACATCTCCACCCAGACACTGGCAATGCAAAGGATTTGCAAAATGTCACTGGCTGTCCTGTCTGGAGACAATACACATCTCTGTAACCTGTGCTTAATGCTCCCTTCTCTCACATTATCTGTCTCTTTAAGACCTGGTTGGCTGTAGGGATTTAGAATAATCAGTATTCTGTAACTTGATTTTGTGTCTCTGTGCACTGTTTGAGAGCAGATTTCCACTCCATCTGACGAAGGAGCAGCGCTCTGAAAGCTAATGGTATTTGCTACCAAATAAACCTGTTGGACTTTAACCTGGTGTTGTTAAAACTCTTACAATGCAAAGGCAGCAGCATTGACTGTCAGAGACATGTCCGTTAGACTATCACCAGCATAGGCTCGAGCAGGGTTGACCAACATATACACTGGGCAAACACACGTCAATGTTTTTCTCACTCAAGGGGCCGATGAGTAAATTTCAGAATGATAAAGTTTGGCACAGCAGAAATTTCAATTAAAAACTAAACTGAGATATGAAAGGAAACAACTTGCTGAGCACAATAATGAGTAATAAATAAAGATGATTATTAGAGTTTAATCCTCATCAATCACAAATTGTTTCTCTCCCACATTTGCTGCAGATTGGCTCAAAAACCTATCAGCAGCAAACATGGGAAAGAAACGGGATGTGATTGGAGGAGCAGCTCCATGCAGATTCTTCCATTCAAACTGAACTGTGTGACTGAGATTCTGGAAACTCGCTCCGGGGGCCGCATTGAGGGGCTTCGAGGGTCACATTCCCCCCTTGGTCCACACGTTGGACAACCCTGGGCTACTGCATGTGTTTGATGAGTGAGTAACAATTTATGTGTTTGGAAAGAGAGCAAACATCATCAGGGAATGAGTGAAGAAGAGTGGAGACATCCAGGTCTTGCCATCCTTACACCAATGGACGATGAAGTGCTGGATCAGGAAGGCCTGGGGGCAGAGTGGGTAATTACTGCTGGTGAGATGGGTTGAGTGGGTGGCCTAATGAATGGGCACAGGAGAGCGTCTGGTGAAGACAAACATAGAGCTTGTGTATCCATCACTGGTCAGAGAGAGCAGTCTGAAGGACGTATTGGGATAAGAACAAAATAACTAGGAGCAGCAGAAGGCCATTCAGCCCCTCGAGCATACTCCATCACGGCTGATCTAATTATAGTCTCAACTCTTTTCTCTGTCGCTTCCCCTTGATTCGCTTCTCAATCCAAAATCATTCTGAACTCAGCCTTGAATATATTCAATGACTCTGCCGCCACTAGTCTCCAGGGAAGAGAATTCCACTGACCAGCCACCATTTAAAAAATAAATTTCTCCTCATCTCAGTCTTAAGGGACTGACAATTACATTTTAAAATCTGTCCCCTTGTTCTGGTCTCTCTTACAAGAAGAAACAGCCTCTCAGCAACCACCCTGTCTCATCCCCTCAATGTGATCACCTTTTAATCTTCTGAACTTTCATAGATATTGCTCCAATCTGCTCACATTTCCCTCGTAAAATAAACCTCTCCATCCCAGGAATCAGCCGAGTGAACTTTCTCTGAACTGGTTCCAGTACAATTCTATCCTTTTTTAAGTAAAGAGCTCAACATTATACACATTACTCCAGTTGTGATCTAATGAAGGTCGTGTAAAACTGCAGCAAAACCTTCTTACTCTTACCTTCTATTCCTATTGCAATAAGAACGTTAAGAAACAGGAGCAGGAGTCATCCATTCTGTCCTTCAAATCCACTCCATCATTCAATGTGACCATGGCTGATCCTCTGCTTCAACACCATTTCCAGCATTATCCCTGCATTCCTTGATTCACCAGCATTCTAATGGAAAACAAATACCCCCTCATCTCAGCCTAAATAACTGCCCCTTATTCTCAGACTGGGTCCCAGGTTTCAGACCCTCCAGCAAGGGGAAACATCCGTTCTGCATCTGGCCGATTGAACCCCGTAAAATAGTGTAGGTTTGAATAAGTTCAGCTATCATTCTTCTAAAGGCCTGAGAATAAAGGATTTTTGTTCCTCATAGGACAACCCATCTGTCCCTGGACCTATTTTAGTGAACCTTCTTTACAGGCCAAGTACATCTTTGCTTCGGTCAGGAGACCAAAACTGTACACAATACTCCAGGTTGGTCTCAGCAAGGCTGCATATAATTGCAGGAAGACATCTTTTCCCTCAACTCAAATCCTCTTACAATAATGGCTAACATACCATTTGTTATCTTAACTGCTCTCATCTTAGCTTTCAGTGCCTCATGAACAAGGATATCAAAATATCCTTGGAGTTGTCTTAATTTCTGTTTTTCCTACAAAATTAGCTAACCTCACATTTTTCCACCTTGTCGTCCAACTGGCAATCCTTTGGCCGCTCCCTGAGCCTCTCCACATCCCCTTGAAACATCTTTGCATCCTCCTCACAATTCAGATTTCCACCTAGTTTTCTATTATTCGCAAATTTGGAAATATTATATTTGATCCCCACATCCATATCATTGATATAGATTCTGAATAGCTGAGACCCAAACACTGATCCCTGCCGTACTCCACTAGTTAGAGGCTGTCAACCCGAAAATAACCCATTTATTCCAACTCCTTGTTTCTGTCCATTAATCAGTTCTCAATCCATGCTGGTATATTCCTCCCAATCCCATGTGCTCCAATTTTCTTCAATAACCTCTTGTGTGTGAATCATGCAATTATAGAATCCCTAGTGTAGGAGGCCAGCATTCGGCCCATCGAGACACTCTAACGGAGTATCTTACCAAGGTCCGCTCCCCGTGACATCACAAATTTACTAGGGCTAATCCACCTAACCTACACATCTTGGGACACTAAGGGCAATTTTACCATGGCCAATCCAGCTACCATGCATCTCTTTGGAGTGTGGGGGGAAACCGGAGCACCCAGAGGAAACACACACAGACACGGGGAGAATGTAGAAACTCCACACAGTCACCCAAGGCTGGAATTGAACCCGGGCCCCTGGCTGTGATGCAACAATGTTAACCACTGTGTCACCGTGCCAGCCTTTCATAAATACATGTTGGCCCTGTCTAATCCTGCCATTAATTTCGAAGTGTTCTGTTATCACTTCCTTTATTATAGATTATTATAGGATTTCCATACCATCAATGTCAGACTAATAGATCTGCAGTTGCCCAGCTTCCCGTAACCCCACATATTTACGCCGCTAATCCACCTAACCTACACATCTTGGACACTAACGGGCAATTTAGCATGGCCAATCCACCCAACCTGCAGTTTTTGGACTGTGGGAGGAAACAGGAGCAGCCAGAGGAAACCCACACAGACACGGGGAGAACGTGAAAACTCCACAGACAGTCGTCCAAGGCTGGAATGAATCTGGGAATCTGACGCTGTGAGGCAGCAGTGCCAACCCCGGTGCCACATCTTCGCTTAATCTAATACAGTCCTTGAATTAGCAACAGTTGGAACACTTCTGTTGCTGTTTTTCAAATGAAAGGAATCTATTTTTGTTGGAAACGCCACACATTTGCACATCACCATGTCTAAAACAGCTTGTTGTGTGATTGGCACTGGAACGCGCTTCTCCGAGAAATTGCTTGAATAGATTCTGTGAACGAATCTTCTATTCAACTTTTGACAATCTGAGCGATTTATACAGTAAATGGAAGAAGCCATAGGAGCATTGACCTACAGAGGGATCTGTGTGTACAAGTCTACAGATCCCTGAAAGTGGCAACACAGGTGGATGAGGTGGTCAAGAAGGCAGAGAGCATGCTTGTGTTCATCGACCAGGGCATCGAGTATAAAAGTTGGCAAGTTATGTTATAGCTGTATGAAACTTTAGTTGGGCACATTTGAATATTGCTTGCAGTTCACTACTCGAAAGATGCGGATGCTTGGAGAGGGTGCAAAGAAGGTTTACCTGAATGTTGCCTGGTCAAGGAGGGTTAAGTTATGAGGAGAGGTTGTATAAACACGATTGTTTTCAAAACAAAAGGGAGGCTGAGTGATGACCTGATGGAGGTATACACAATTATGGGAAAGTTTTCACAGAGGGTGGTGGGTGCCTTGAATGCACTGCCAATGTAGGTGGTGGAAGTCGGCACGTTACCAATGTCCAACATGCATCTTTATAGATACATGAACAGGAGATGAACATAGGAATAGAAACCGCAAGTGGGCAGTAAGTACTGGGTCTGAATAAGGACTAGGAGTCACCAGAGGCTTGGTGGGCTGAAGGGCCTGTTGTATGGTTCTTTGTTCTTCTTTGTATAAGAAGATTTAAATCACCCATGATCATTGCAGTATGTTTTTACGAGACCCCATTATTTTTCCTGTGTACTGTGTCGGAGATTGTGACTTTTTAGGAGCCTATAAATGATTCCCACAAGTGACTTTTTAAATTTTGTTAATTCGTATCTCTCCCCAAACTGATTCTGCATCTTGATCATTGGAACTAAGTTCACCTCTCGCGACTGTACTGACATCTGTTACTAACAGTGAGACTCCACCACCATGTCCTGTCCTCCATTTACTGTCATCTATTCACTCTCCCCCTTTCACTAATCAATGGATGCTGTGTCCTGGGAGAGCTGTGCACATCTGAGGAGGAGGAGAGGACCTCAGAGGGTGAACCATAACATTATTCCCCCACACCCTCAACATAAGGATTTGTGGGACTGACATCCCATTGCTCAGGGATCAGAGAGAGAAGCAACAGGAGTCAGAGGAAAAGCAGTTTTCCTTATTCATAACTGATGCCAATAGTAATGGGCAGTGTTTTTATACAAATACCAGTGGTGAAATTATATTGTTGAATATTCAGTTATTATAAACACAATCTCTCACAGTCTGCTACTTACTCCAGTTTCTGTATTTTACAGTCCGGATTCCTCAGAGCCACAGACAGCAGTTTCACTCCGGAATCTCCCAGTTTATTGTAACCCAGATCCAGATCTATCAGTGAGCGGTTTGTACTGAGAGCAGAGGCCAGGTCCTTGGCACAAGAATCAGTGAGATCGTTACCGTAGAGACTGGAGATCAGAGAGAGAAAAATATCAGAAATCAGGGTAAATCCAGTGTTTTTAAGAATAAGATCATTAACAATAATAATGTACAGCGCGGGACATTCAAGAAACACAACTTCAGTTCATACAGAAGGCAAAATTATATTGATGCTGTAAATCTGAAATATGAATAAAATATGTGGAAAATCTCAGCAGGACAGGCAATATCTGTGAAAAGAGAAACAGATTTAGTTTCAATTCAATGAGCTAAAATTAAAATTTGGAAGTAGCAGTGAATTAAATTGTTTTAAGTGACAGGCAGCTGGGGATGGGCGGGTGACAAGGAAAGAACAAAATGGAAGTGCCGGAGTGATTAAATGACAAAAAGGATGATGGTGAAAGGGAAGAGCACAGGATTCCCATGTCCTTACCCTGAGTAAGAAGTTTAACAACACCAGGTTAAAGTTCAACAGGTTTATTTGGTAGCAAAAGCCACACAAGCTTTCGGAGCTGCAAGCCCCTTCTTCAGGTGAGTGGGAATTCTGTTCACAAACAGAGCATATAAAGACACAAACTCAATTTACATGAATAATGGTTGGAATGCGAATACTTACAACTAATCAAGTCTTTAAGAAACAAAACAATGTGAGTGGAGAGAGCATCAAGACAGGCTAAAAAGATGTGTATTGTCTCCAGACAAGACAGCCAGTGAAACTCTGTGGGGGTTACAAATAGTGTGCCATGAACCCAATATCCCGGTTGAGGCCGTCCTCGTGTGTGCGGAACTTGGCTATCAGTTTCTGCTCAGCGACTCTGCGCTGTCGTGTGTCGCGAAGGCCGCCTTGGAGAACGCTTACCCGAATATCAGAGGCCGAATGCCCGTGACCGCTGAAGTGCTCCCCAACAGGAAGAGAACAGTCTTGCCTGGTGATTGTCGAGCGGTGTTCATTCATCCGTTGTCGCAGCGTCTGCATAGTTTCCCCAATGTACCATGCCTCAGGACATCCTTTCTTGCAGCGTATCAGGTAGACAACGTTGGCCGAGTTGCAAGAGTATGTACCGTGTACCTGGCGAATGGTGTTCTCACGTGAGATGATGGCATCTGTGTCGATGATCCGGCACGTCTTGCAGAGGTTGCTGTGGCAGGGTTGTGTGGTGTCATGGTCACTGTTCTCCTGAAGGCTGGGTAGTTTGCTGCGGACAATGGTCTGTTTGAGGTTGCGTGGTTGTTTGAAGGCAAGAAGTGGGGGTGTGGGGATGGCCTTGGCGAGATGTTCGTCTTCATCAATGACATGTTGAAGGCTCCGGAGGAGATGCCGTAGCTTCTCCGCTCCGGGGAAGTACTGGACGACGAAGGGTACTCTGTCCACTGTGTCCCGTGTTTGTCTTCTGAGGAGGTCGGTGCGGTTTTTCACTGTGGCGCGTTGGAACTGTTGATCAATGAGTCGAGCGCCATATCCTGTTCTTATGAGGGCATCTTTCAGCGTCTGGAGGTGTCTGTTGTGATCCTCCTCATCCGAGCAGATCCTGTGTATACGGAGGGCTTGTCCGTAGGGGATGGCTTCTTTAACGTGTTTAGGGTGGAAGCTGGAGAAGTGGAGCATCGTGAGGTTATCCGTGGGCTTGTCACATTATGACTTACCCTGAGTCACAGGGAGGGACATGGGATGGTCAGTGGCTCAGGAATGGAGTGTGTGGTGGGGTTGAAGATGATGAGAGAGAAACCTTTTTCACGATGCCAGTGGTACGGATCTGGAATGTACAGCCTGGAAGTGTGTTGGAGGCAGGCTGAATCGAGGCATCACAGAGGGCAGTCGATGAACAATCGAATGAAACAATGTGCAAAGATACGAGGAGAAGGCAGTCGAATGAGACAAATTCCTAATCCTAGTTTGGTGAGCCGGTGCAGACACATTTCGCCTCGTGGTGCTCCGCAATAATTCTGTGAAGATAATGGTTGGAAATGTATCGAGATTTTAACTGGAAGCTGGTGATGTTGCAGTGTCAACAGGGTTAGGTAATTTAGCCAGTGTCCACAAAGGGCCATTGGTATCTCTCTCAGGTAGAATCAGAGAATTGTTACAGAGCAGAAGGAGACCATTCGGCCCATGCTCTCTGCACTGACTCTCTGACTGAGCAATTTACTAAGTGTTATTCCCCCAAATTCTCCCCGTAACCCTGCACAATCTTCCTTTTCAGATCATAATCCAATTCCCTTTGGAAATGTTCAACTGAACGTGTCTCCACCACACTCCCAGACAATGAACTCCAGCCCTTAACCACTCGCTGCAGGGGAAGTCCCGGTTCAGGCAATGCTGGCACGTGCAGCACTTTGATAGACAGCAGCTCTGGAGAGACCAGTGAGGAACGCCTGGTTACTGAACACAGGGCTGAAATGGGAGGAGAAAGGTTAAACTCAATTCAATGATGCACTTGGCAACACTTGGTACTCTTCCCCAAGGCTACGTGAGTCTGGAGCAAATTTCTGTTCTCTCAGGACTGGAGAGTATCTGCCACATCAATCCAAGTATATCGGGATGGAGATTACTGGAGACCTGAGTAGGCGTGGGTTATATGGTTGCATGAGGCAAAAGGATGAATAACTTGCCAAATTCTGACAAGGTGGTGAAGCATTTTATAGCATATAATCTGGGGCATATGGGGTCGAATGAGAATGAAAGTGAAATGGTAGAAAGGTCATTCCCCACACAGACACAGGCAATGCCCAGACAGCAGCATCGACTGTCAGAGACATGTCAGCCTCTCTCTGCAGGGTTCTAGTTAGTCAGATAACTCTCGCACTGTGAGAATGGGATGGTCACAGGCAAGAGGCTTTCCCTGTGTAGACATGATGGTCAGTCAGGTTCTCACCAGTATAGGCTTGTGTCTTTGATGGGAGAGTAACAATGGAACTTTATGCGCTTGTAGAAGAGAGCACGAAAGGTCAGGGAATGAAGTAAAAACGATGACAGCGTCCAGATCTTTTAATCCTTACACGTAGAATTAGCAGCCCTGGAGCTGGGAGAACAGCAGATAGTGTGGGAAATCGCTGATTGTGATACTGGTTGTGGAGCTGAGAGTGTGCGGTCGAATGGATGGACACAGGAGACTCTCTGGTGCCTGCAACACACAGGGCTTGTGTGCCCATCACCAGTCACATGGAACCGGCTGAGGGACGTGTTGGAATGTACATTTTGTTACAAACTATGTCTTGAAGAAATATACTGAATATTGAAGGATATTGAATTTGATGATCAGCCATGAACAAAATGAATGGCGGAGCAGGCTCGAAGGGCCGAATGGCCGACTCCTGCTTCTAGTTTCTATTTTAATCATGTTTCTATGCAGGTTATGTTGTCGGCACCGTGCTATCTGTAGCTGGTTTCCTTTATTGTTACTGAAGCAGTATAATTGACATCATGTTGATTTTAATCTGAACTAATGCAGTGTTCTGTTGTTTCAGTGTTTCCCCTGGGATGGCAGAGTAGAGCTTGATTGCGGGTGATTGACAGGTTATGTCATGTGACTGAGGGACAGCTATTTTTCACAGAACATTCTAGTTTTAATTCTGCTTTCAGAAGCTGCTTGAAGTTAAGACAAACAGCAGTGCTGTTTCCCTCTCTGAAGTTGGAGTTTTTGCTGTTTAAGTGTTGCTGTGTTGGAAGCTGTCAGAGACTGGGGTGACCTCTCTGCGGTTGGGCTGTTCGGAGGCGACATCCTTCTCTGAAAACAATTGTCTGTTGGCTGTCCGAAAGTGGTAAAAAGCTGGAAATCGGCATCACGTGAGCATACTTGTTTTTGTGCTAACTAATGTTGGAGAAGGGTGTATGTCTGTGGGTATTGCTTTATATTGGAACAACAGAGATAGCTAGCTGTTAAGAGTTATACTGTGTCATGTTTAAGTCTTGCAATTGGTAAATGTTATGCTAATTCTTGTTGTTATATTCTAACTGCATTCTTAAATAAACCGTGTTTGATAATAGCATCCTAGTGGGTCACTTCATTCATACCTGGAGTGAAACACCTCATGCTCATCAATGCCAAAATCAAATGTAAAACCAAGGGCCCAGGCTAACTTCACAAAACACCTTGGAGTTTCTGGTCTGCATCTTAACAATTGCCTCCATTCATTCTTTACTCTTCCTCACAAATCAAGGGTTGTGTGACTGGGTGACGTGTGTCCCCCGTAAGCATGTGAACGGGTCCTCATAGAGTCACCATCACATTATTCCCCTACACCCAGGGCACAAAAATCAATGTGATTGACATTCCACTGCATTGGGATCAGAGAGAGAGAAATCACAGGAATCAGTGAAAATTCAGGTTCTGGTTCATAACAAAGAGTTTTTCAGCACAGAAAGAGGCCCTTCGGCCCATCGTGTCTGTGTCAGCCATCAAGCACCAATCTATTCTAATCCATTTCCACCACTTGCTCCATAGCCTTGTCTGCTGTGGCATTTCAAGTGCTTGTCTGAATGCTTCTTAAATGTTGCGAGTGTTCCTGACTCCACCACCCTTTCAGACAGTGAGGTCCAGATTCCCACCACCCTCTGGGTGAATAAACCTTTCCCACAACCATAGAATCCCCACTGTGCAGAAGGTGCCCAATCGCCTCATTGACTCTGCACTGACTGTCCGAAAAAGCCAGGCCCACACACCTGCTTATCCCTGGACATTTACCTTGGAAAATCCACTGAAACTACATACCTTAGGACACGGAATGATAATTTCGCATGGTCGATCCACCTAACCTACACATCTTTGGACTGTGTGAGGAAACCAGAGTACCTGACGGAAACACGCACACACGGGGGGACCATGCAAGCTCCACACAGGCAGTCACCCGAGGCCAGAATTAAACAAAGGTCCCTGACGTTGTGAGGCAGCAATGCTAACCACTGTGCCATCTTCAATTCTCCTCTGAAACTCCTCCCCAATGCCTTAAATCTATGCCCCTGGTTATTGTCTCCTAAAACAAAAGGGAAAGGTTTATTTCTATAATTTGATACAACTCCACATGGTCGTCCCCCTGTCTTCCCTGTCTGAAAACAATAACAGGAGCATTGACATACAGATGGATCTGTGCGTACTTGTCCATTGATCCCTGAAAGCGGTAACACAGGTGGATAACTTGGTCAACAAGGCATGCAGCATGCTTGCTTCATTGGCCAGGGCATCAAGTATAAAAGTTGGCAAGTTATGTTACAGCTGTATTAAACTTTAGTTGGGCCCAACATGGAATATTGCGTGCAGTGCTGATCGCCAGACAACCAGAAGGATGTGGCTGCTTTGGAGAAGGTACAAAGAAGGTTTACAAGGATGTTGCCTGGTCTGGTTAAGGTATGAAGAGAAGTTGAATAAACTCGGATTGTTTTCACTGGAAAGACGGAGGCTGAGGGGTGACCTGATAGAGGCAGATATATGGTTGATAGTTGGAGTCTTTTCCCCAGGGTGGAAAAATCAACTACAAGACGGGACAGTTTGAAGGCAAGAGGGGGAAAGTTTAGAGGAGACATGCGGGGAAAGTTTTCACATAGAGAGTGGTGGGTGCCTCGAATGCGCAGCCAGTGAAGTTGACGGAAGCAGGCACGTTCCCAATGTTCAAGGTTTATCTTGACAGAAACATGAACGGAAGATGAACAGAGGAATAGAAACTGCGTATGAGCAATAAGTACTGGGTCTGAATAAGAATGAGGAGTCGCCGCAGGCTTGGTGGGCCGAAGGGCCTGTCACTGTGCTGCATGGCTCTTTGTTCTTCTTTGTACATGAATGTTAAAATCACCTGTGATTATTGCAGAATGTTTTTACAAGACCCCATTCATATTCCTGTGTATTGTGTCGAAGATTCTGAATATTGTTCGGGGCCTATAAATGATTCCCACAAGTGATCTTTTAACTTTGTTAATTCTTATCTCTACCCAAACTGATTCTGCATCTTGATCATTGGAACTAAGTTCACCTCTCGCTATTGTACTGACATCTGTTACTAACAGAGTGACTCCACCACCATGTCCTGTCCTCCATTTACTGTCATCCACTCACTCTCCCCCTTTTCACAAATCAATGGATGCTGTGCCCGGG
The DNA here is from genome assembly GCF_964213995.1 of Mustelus asterias. Lineage (NCBI taxonomy): Eukaryota > Metazoa > Chordata > Chondrichthyes > Carcharhiniformes > Triakidae > Mustelus > Mustelus asterias. The sequence continues at coordinate 145,530 of NW_027590330.1, read as the reverse complement.
GAGAGCCGTGCACATCTGAGGAGGAGGAGAGGACCTCAGAGGGTGAACCATAACATTATTCCCCCACTCCCTCAACATAAGGATCTGTGGGACTGACATCCCATTGCTCAGGGATCAGAGAGAGAAGCAACAGGAGTCAGAGGAAAAGCAGTTTTCCTTATTCATAACTGACGCCAATAGTAATGGGCAGTGTTTTTTATACAAATACCAGTGGTGAAATTATATTGTTGAATATTCAGTTATTATAAACACAATCTCACACAGTCTGCTACTTACTGCAGTTTCTGTATTTTACAGTCCGGATTCCTCAGAGCCACAGACAGCTGTTTCACTCCGGAATCTCCCAGTTTATTGAAACCCAGATTCAGATGTATCAGTGAGCGGTTTGTACTGAGAGCAGAGGCCAGGTCCTCGGCACAAGAATCTGAGAGATCGTTACGATGGAGACTGGAGATCAGAGAGAGAAAAATAACAGGAATCAGGGTAAATCCAGTGTTTTTAAGAATAAGATCATTAACAATAATAATGTACAGCGCGGGACATTCAAGAAACACAACTTCAGTTGATACAGAAGGCAAAATTCTATTGATGCTGTAAATCTGAAATATGAATATGTTGGAGACTCTCATCAGGTCAGGCAATATCTGTGAAGAGAGAAACAGATTGAGTTTCAGTTCAATTAGCTAAACTTAAAACTTGGGAGTAGCAGTGAACTAAATTGTTTTAAGTGACAGGGAGCTGGGGATGGGCGGGTGACAAGGAAAGAACAAAATGGAAGTGCCAGGCTGATTAAATGACAAAAAGGATGATGGTGCAAGGGAAGAGCACAGGATTCCCATGTCCTTACCCTGAGTAAGAAGTTTAACAACACCAGGTTAAAGTCCAACAGGTTTATTTGGTAGCAAAAGCCACACAAGCTTTCGGAGCTGCAAGCCCCTTCTTCAGGTGAGTGGGAATTCTGTTCACAAACAGAGCTTATAAAGACACAGACTTAATTTACATGAATAATGGTTGGAATGCGAATACTTACAACTAATCAAGTCTTTAAGAAACTTACCCTGAGTCACAGGGAGGGACATGGGATGGTCAGTGGCTCAGGAATGGAGTGTGTGGTGGGGTTGATGATGATGAGAGATAAACCTTTTTCACACTGCCAGTGGTTCGGGTCTGGAATTCACAGCCGGGAAGTGTGGTGGAAGGAGGCTGAATCAAAGTAGTCAAAAAGGAATCAGATGATTATTTGAATATAAAGAGTGAGCGAGGATACGAGAAAAATGCTGGAGAATGACTCAAATTCCTCATGCTAATTTGATGAGCTGGTGCAGACACGATGGCCAAATGGCCTCATTGTGCACCGTAAGAATTCTGTGAAGATAATGGTTGGAAATGTATCGATATTTCAACTGGAAGTTGGTGATGTTGCAATGTGGACAGTGTTAGTAGCCATAGTCCTCAATAAAATGTTAATACTGATAGGCAAAGGGATCTGGGTGTACAGGTACACAGGTCACTGAAAGTGGCAATGCAGGTGGAGAAGGTAGTCAAGAAGGCATACGGCATGCTTGCCTTCATCGGCCGGGGTATTGAGTTTAAAAATTGGCAAGTCACGTTGCAGCTTTATAGAACCTTCGATCGGCCGCACTTAGAATATAGTGTTCAATTCTGGTCGCCACACTACCAGAAGGATGTGGAGGCTTTGGAGAGGGTACAGAAGATTTACCAGGATGTTGCCTGGTATGGAGGGCATTAGCTATGAGGAGAGGTTGGAGAAACTTGGTTTGTTCTCACTGAAGCGACGGAGGTTGAGGGGAGACCTGATATAGGTCTACAAGATTATGAGGGGCATGGACAGAGTGGATAGTCAGAAGCTTTTTCACAGGGTGGAAGAGTCAATTGCTAGGGGGCATAGGTTTAAGGTGCGAGGGGCAAGGTTTAAAGGAGATGTACATGGCAGATTTTTTACACAGAGTAGTGAGCGCCTGGAACTCGTTGCCGGGGGAGGTAGTAGAAGCGGATATGGTGGTGACGTTTAAGGGGCGTCTTGACAAGGACATGAATTAGGATGGGAATAGAGGGATATGGTCCCCGGAAGGGAGGGGGTATCAGTTAAGTCGGGCAGCATGGTCGGTGCACTCTTGGAGGACCGAAGGGCCTGTTCCTGTGCTGTAATTTTCTTCGTTCTTTGTATTCCTCTCCAATAGAGAGGGACAATTAGTTACATGTAGCTTCAGGGACACAACTTAGTAAACGTGAGGCAATGGGAGGAGGTGGGACTCCATGAACCCCACAGCCGGTGCGAAGACCAAACCCTCAACATTAGCGTCATTCTACATCACACTCGAGACATGAACCAACTGAACTAACCAACTCCACACTATTGCCAGAACTGGCACGTAAATATCTGACAGGTTCGGGAAATCCGTGCACTGAAGCAGCACAGGCAGAATTACTGAATTGTTACAGAGCAGTAGGAGGCCATTCGGCCCACAGTGTCTGCACTGACTCTCCGATTGAGAAAAGCACTAAGTGTCATTCCCCCACCTTCCCCCAAAACCCTGTGTATTCCAGAGCTTAATCACTGACTGCAGGGGAAGACCCCATTCAGGCAATGCTGGCACCAGATTTAAAGGCAGACAGCAGCACTTTTAAAGGCTCTGAAGGGAGCAGTGAGGGAGCCCTGGTTAATGAACAAAGGGCTGAAATGGCAGAAGGCAGATTAAACTCAATTCGCTGACACTTCCCTGGAAATTCTCAAGGCTATATCGGTTTGGAGGGAGGTTCTGTTCCCTCAGGACTGGAGGACGAGACTTGTCACATCAACCGAAACAAGGCTGGATAGAAACTGCCGAGGGCCAGAGCAGGCAGCACATGGCTGCAGTGAGGCAGAAGGATCAATAACCTGATATGTTCTGACAAGGAGAGCGTTAAACTTACAGGCTGATATGTGAATAAGGATGAAAGAGAAATTGTGGAAAGAACATCTCCACCCAGACACTGGCAATGTCCAGACAGCAGCATCAATCTTCAGGAACATGTCAGCCTCTCTGTGAAGGGTTCCGGTCAGTCAGAGATGACTGCTGCACTGCCGACATGGAGTGACCATCCTGGTGGTCCCATGATGGGCAGTCTGGCAGCACCATAGGCTTGTGTGTGTCTTTGATGGGTGAGTAACAATGGAAATTTATGTGCTTGTAGAAGGGGGCAGACAATGTCAGAGAAGGAGCCAAGAGTGACAGTGGCTGGATTGTGTCATCCTTATGCCAATGGAAGATGCAGTGCTGGAGCTGGGAGACCTGGAGGCTGGGTGGGCAATCGCTGATGGTGAGATGGGTTGTGGATCCAGAGAGAGTGAGTGAGTGAATGGATGGGCACAGAAGAGGCTCTGCTGCTGAGTCCAAAACCTGGTGCTTGTGTGTCTTCCATTGGTCACATGGAGCTCTGGATGAGGAACAGTCTCCAGGACATGTTGGAATGTGCATTACCCTCTCACATCCCTCACTCTCTCACAAATCAACAGCTGCTGCGAGAGGGAGACAAGTGTCCACCTTGGAAGAAGAGGAGGTGTTCACAGAGGGTGCTCTGTCACATTATTCCCCATAACCTCCACCAGAGCTGATTCTGTCTCACACGAGTAGCAAAGGGGTTACAATCTGGCAGCACAGGACAGCACACACAAACCCGAGCAGCTGATGAAGGCAGGAATAGCTGAGTTCACTCACACTCGAGAGGACAGGTCATTGCCAGCTTCAGGTCGATGAAATGTGACTGGAGTCTTTAACAATGCAGCAGATACTGGAGCTGCAGTGTAAGATATTTTAACATTCGGTGGAGTTTCCAAAGGCTCTGTGTATCCACACACAAAGGATGGAGTCAATCCAGGCCAGCAGTGTTACCATGTCTCAGGTATGAGCACAAATAGCATCCTCCACAGAGAGATTGGTGACCTTCATGGAGAGTCACATCCAGCCTATCACCCACAGGAAATACACATGAGCCTGCAGGTTCTCACCATCTCCATGAGCTCTGTGGAACACGGGCTGCGGGAGGGGTGGGAAAATGTGCCTGGAGTAACTGCCAGGACCTCCCCAGCTGAGCAGGGACGGTCCAGTTTGTCCTGAATGGATAGAGGAGCGGCTGCCTGCAGCATTTGGGAGCTCCTCTCAGGATGCCCCTGGTGTGGGCAGTGGGTCCCCTTCTGCTCCGACTGTGACACAAGCACCTCACGAAGCTATGATGACAGAGACAACTCCAGCATCTGTGCAGAGGACCCGCAGTTGGCCGGATCCTTCCAGGACTCAGGAAATCCGAGGACAAAGGCCACGGTCATCGAAATTCCCAGAGGAGAGGAGAGAGGTAAGATGCTGCCTGCAGCTCAGCGGAAAGTGCGGGGATGGGGGTGGTTGTCATGGTGGGGTTGCTTCCTTGGGTTTCACAGGGTTATACTTTGTTGTTACTGGTCACTTTGTTACGTATGTATTTTCAGTAAATTCAGAGATGGAGCACCACTAAAAAAATCCTTCACCATATTACTGGGTCTTTAACAGTTCACTGGGAATGGGAGATGGGAAATACAGCACTGAATGAGGTCAATACAATTCCAATACCTTTGTTTCATGTAGTGACGGCTCCAGGGAAATTATAAAACATTCACAGAAACAGCAACAGGGCTGGAGATGGTGAAGATTTATTACACTGAATGGCTGTGTGAGTTCAGGTTCATGGAAAACATGTCTGCATTACTGAATCTCCATCCTCCCTGACACATATCCCATGCCCCTGGCCTGTGGTCCATGGGGTTCCTCATCATGAAGCATCTGGTCAACATTGTATTGCATCACACTTTCTTCAAAGCTTCTCCACTCTAGATCCAGGTTGTATGGAACACAGCACAACACCAGGACATTTGAGACCCTCGCTGAGTATATTGAATAGTTCCACCAGATCTATCTTGAGAATTCCTCTGGCCTGTGCAATGGTCACACAATCTGTCCTGTTGCAGCTGTTTTTTCTCTCTTCTGTGACTGAGTTTGGGTTACACACAGGCACAATTACCCATCCCTACAGTGGGTAGCGCTTGTCTTTATTAATTCTTTCAAGGGGTGATGGTATCACTGGCAATACAAACACTTGCAGCCCATCCCCAATTGCCTTTGAGAAGGAGGTGGTGAGCCATCTTCTTAAATTCTGCAGAGCATCTGGTACAAAACCGCGAGGAAGGGACATCCGGGATTATGATCCCGCATCAGTGATGGAAAAGCAATATATTCCAAGTCAGAATGGTGTGTGGTTTGGAAAGAAATCTGAAGCTGGTTGGTGTCCCATCCTTCTGATATCCTTGGCCATCTCGGTGATGGATAGTGCCTGTTTGGATGATGCTGGCTCAGGAACCTCGGTGAGCTGCTACATTCCGCCTTGTATGTGGTAAAATACTGCCACTGTGCGTCAGTGGTTGAGACAGTCAATGTTTAATTTGGTGAATGGCCTGCTGATCCAGTGGGCTCCTTTTCCATGGATGAGCTTCTTCAGTGTTTTTGAAGCTGCAGTCAATCCAGCAAGATGAGCGGATTCCATCACACTGCTGACTTGTGCCTTGGAGATGGTGGGCAAAAATTTGGGAGACAGGAGGCGAGTTCCTCATCTCCGAATTCCCAGACTGTGATCTACCCTTGGAGCCATAGTGTTTACAGCTGTGTCTGTTCAATGGTCCCAGTGCGCCCCCACCACTCGGGATGTTGATGGTCGAGGATTCAGCGATGGTGCTGCCATTCAATGTAAAGGGAATATGGTTAGATTCCCGTCTGTTGGAGATGGTCCTTGCCTGGCATTTGTGCAGTGAAACATTACTTGCCATTTATCAGGTTAAGCCTGAACGTTCTTCAGACCTTGACGCTAGCTCTGTCGAAGAGTCATCCAGATTCGAAGGGTTAGCTGTTCTCTCTCCACAGAAGCTGTCAAACATGCTGAGCCTTTCCACCATTTTCTGTTTTGTTCAGGTCTTGCTGTTTATGGACATGGACTGCTTCAGTCTCTGAGGAATTGTGAACAGTACTGAGCATTGTGCAATCATTTGTGAGCATCCTCACTTCTGACATTATAATGGAAGGCAGGACATTGATAAAGCAATTGAAGGTGGTTGGGCTTTGGACATCACCTTCAGGAACTCCTGCAGTGATGTTCATGAGGCACTGGAAGGATGACACTTTTCTGACGTTCCAAGAGCAGACTGATGGAGCAGCAATTCATCAGATTGGATTTGCCCTGCTTTGTTCCACATTGTCCGGTAGATCCAGTGTTGTAGCTGTACTGGAACAGCTTGGCTAGGGGATTGGTTAGTTATGGAGCACAATTCTTCAGTACCATTGCTGGGCTACTGCCAGGCTGACAGATTTTGCAGTATGCAGCGCCTTCAGTCATTTCTTTACCTCACATGCAGTGAATCAAATTGTCATCTGTAATGTTGGGGACCTCAGGAGGAGGCCGAGATTAATCATTCTACTCAGCACTTCTGGCTGAAGATGGCACTGATGCTCTGGCCTCCCTCATCAGTAATGAGGGGATTCTTGTGGCATGTTTATAGAATCATAGAATTCCCACAGTGCAGAAGGAGGCCCTTTGGCCCATCGAGTCTTCACCAATTCTTTGAAAGAATATCATATCCAGGCCTATCTCTGTAACTCCACATATATGGCCCATTAATCCCCGTAACCTACACACCCTGAGATACCAAGGGACAACTTAGCATAGCCAATCAACTGAACCTGCACATCTTTGGACTGTGGGAGAAAATTGGAGTACCCAGGGGAAACCCACACATACACTGGGAGAACGTGCAAACTCTACACATAAAGTCACCCAAGGCCGGAATTGAACCCTGGTCCCTGGCGCTGTGAAGCAGCAGTGCTGACCACTGTGCCACCTTGTCGCCTAATGTAACCAGCATGTCCAACATTTTGTGGCATGTCTAACACTATTTATTACGAGATATGGCAAGACAGCAGATCTCTGATCTGATCCATTGGTTTTGGTGTGATTGAGCTCGGTCTATCATATGCTGCGTCCGCTCTGTGGTCTGATGGCCGTGTGCTGGAGCTTCACATCTCATCTTTAGATAAACCCAAGTCTCATTTGGTAGTACATGTAAAGAAAATTAGTCGTAGTAACACAGTACTGGTTGCTGGGGAAAGCCACTGTCAGCTTCCTTTAAATGAAAAGGTACAGTTCACCTCTCCTGCCTGTTTCCTGTCACTCAGATAACTTCATATCCAGGCTGCCTTTGCCTCTTTTATTTCATGGTCTGCAACTTTGCTGCCAAGCTTATTTTGTGTCGACTAATAGCGGGTAATGTTTTTAATAACACAAATACTGACAGCAATGGTATATTTAGTATCATTATTTGTGTTCTTAAAAACAATGTCCATTATTGATAGGGACATCATTCAGACTATTCTACACTGTGATTATTGCCATTGCCAGCTGAGCTGTGCCTTGAACTGCTGGGTTGTAAGTTCTGGAATTCTCTTCATAAACCTCCCCATCTCCATCTCTGCATTCTCTTTTCAGATGCTCCTTAAGCTCCGTTTAACATAAATTTGAGAGTGGATCCCTCAGGATAAAACTCATCAGAATTCAATGTAGTTTGTAATCTGCCTCACCGATATACAGCAGTTTTCTATGTTTAATCAAACTGAGAAGCCGACAGACATAAACATCTATAACCTGAGTGACAAATTAAACTAAATTGAAGATGCGACCAGCTATATCTGGGAATTCTATAAACATTTAATTGTTTTGTCCATCTTTTTTATTCTCATGAATGGTTTTGAAAATAATTATAAATGATTAGATAATTCTTTCACTCCTGAATCTCGCAGTTCATTGTAACTCAGGTTCAGACACATCACTGACTGGTTTGTACTGAGAGCAGAGGTGAGAATATCTGAGGCTGTTACTCTCCAAACTGGAGATCAGAGAAAGATTTCAGGAATCAGAGCGAATCCGTGGTGTTTAACACGAATACGGACAGGAATGACGCGGAATGATTATTAATGACACTATTACTGACACTGATAATAATTTACAGTGTCAGACATCCACTGATTATCAACACAATCTCTCACAGTCTGATACTTACTCCAGTTTCCATATTTTACATTCTGGATTCCTCAGAGCCGCAGACAATAGTTTCACTCCTGAATCTCCCACTTTATTGCGACCCAGACTAAACGGAGGAAGTGAGAAACACATTAAATTCAGACTAATGTTCAGCAGGAAAACTAGCTGGATCTATTTTTGTGTCAGAAACTTAACATGAGTGGTGAACTGATTCAAGTTACGATGCTATACCTCACCCAAGGTGATCTTTCTCTACACCCCAGCTGTGACTGTAACACCGCATTCTGGACGCTTTCCTTCCCTATGTACGTTATGCTTTGTCAGTAATAAATGTGACAATAATAAATCAAATGATATCAAATCCTTTCTGTTGAATGGAAAAGGCAATAGTCAGCATTGAAACAATTGAACAATTAATTCTCACTGGTTTGCCTACTGGGGGAAACCACTTTTATACCTCTCAAAATGTATATTTTGTTTAATTGTCCATGGGATATGGGTGTCGCTGGCTAGACCAGCATTTATTTCCCACTGCTAATGGGCCCTGGAGGAGGTGATGCCCACATCCTGTGAACAAGCAAGTCATTTTTAAACATGTCCCACATTCTGGTCTCATTTCCTGATCATCAGAATTACCCTCCTGAATCTCACTGACCCTGCCAAATTTCCAAAGATTCAAATCATATCTGCTGTTACATAAATCCAGGATTTTATGAGAATTGTACATTTTACTGAGGGTTAAATGATAAAGCTGTGAGAGTGGATCCCTCGGGATTCCCTGTACTTCTTAACTATTGACATTATAACATCTGTGTAATATCTCAGGGTGAGTTAAAGTGTGAAACTGTGCTAACTGTTGCTTTAAGATCCATCCCCTAGATTTGATACAACCAGGAAAGATTATTCTCCCATTTGAAAGTTGAAATGTTTCTGTTTGATTAGTTTATAGGGGAGGGGTGTCTCCCGCTACATTCCACAGTAAACAGGCTCTACATTTTCTGCAGGTATGGCTAGTGTTCTATCTCCGGGAAATACCGGGAGTTCCCTCTTCCCAGTAGATCCTCACATAGGAAAAGGATTATCCGAAAATCCTGTTTCATATCACTGACGGGTTGACTGGAGATTTTCCAGCAACAGGTTTCCTCATTCAGGAAATTCTGGTTTCCTCGGCTCAGATGTAAGCTCTGCAGTCCTGCCACATTTAGTTGTGAATGATAGTGGACGATGAAACAACAGAAGGAGGAGGCTCCACAAATATCCCATCCTCATGGTGGAGGAGACTCGCACATCAGTGCAAAAGATATGGTTCAAATATGAGTAACTAACTTCAGTGACTGAACCATCCAAAGGGCCACAACATCACAGATATCAGCTCATTCCATTCACTCCACGTCAAGAAATAGTTAAAGATAATGGATACTGCAAAGACCACAGATCTTGACAATATTCCAGTAACTGTACTGAAGATTACTGCTCCAGAAGTTGTTCTGTTCCTCGCCAAGCTGTTCCAGTAGAGCTACAACACTGATGTTTACCTAAAATAGTGGGAAATTGTCCAGATCTGACCGTACACAAAAAGGAGAGAACAAATCCAATCTGTCCATTTCCCACCCCATCAGTCTACTCTCGATCATCAGCACAGTAATGGAAGGCTAACAAGACTAACAAGTGACACTTAATTAGCAATGACCTGCTATCTGACTTGAAGCTTGTGCTTACTCAGGGTCACTCAGCTCCCTACCTCATTACAGCCTTGATGCAAACACTGACAACAGAGTTGAACTCAGGATGAGAGAGGAGAGTGTCTGCCCTTGACATCAAGGCAGCATATGGCTACATGTAGCAAAAAGGAGCCAGAGGAAAACTGAAGTCAATGGAAATGAGAAATGGGCAGCACGGTAGCATAGTGGTTAGCACTGCTGCTTCACAGCTCCAGGGACCTGGGTTCGATTCCCGGCTCGGGTCACTGTCTGTGTGGAGTTTGCACATTCTCCTCATGTCTGCGTGGGTTTCCTCCAGGTACTCCGGTTTCCTCCCACAGTCCAAAGATGTGCGGGTTAGTTTGATTGGCTATGCTAAAAAAATTGTCCCTTAGTGTCCCGAGATGCGTAGATTAGAGGGATTAGTGGGTAAAATATGTAGGGATATGGAGGTCGGGCCTGGTTGGGATTGTGGTCAGTACAGACTCGATGGGCCGAGTGGCCTCTTTCTGCACTGTAGGGTTCCTATGATTTCTTTCTATGAAAACTATCTGCCAAATAGAGTAATACCAGCACAAACAAAGTTAGTTATGGTTGTTGGACCATCTACAAGATGCAGTGCAACAACTCACCATGGCTCGTTACACAGCACTGTCCAGTCTTGTGATTTCTATCCCTGGAAGGACAAGGGCAGCAGATGAATGGAAACATCACCACCTGGAAGTTCCCTTCCAAGATACACACCATCCTGACTTGGAAATATATCACCGTTCCTTCACAGTGACTGGGTCAAAATCCTGGAACTCTCTTTCTCACAGCACTGTGGGTGCACCTACACCACAGGAGTCCCGAAATGCAATGATAGTGATATAATTGTGAGCATAGTTGCTTTCCAAGCAGTTGATACAGGTTTAATTCTCAGCTATTTCAGTTTGTCGGAGTGGGTGAAGAGAGGGTCATCTCATCTCCAGGAAATCAAAGCAGGAATTTCTCAGGGGAATGTCCTCGGCCCAACCATCTTCAGCTACTTCATCAATTACACTTCCTCCATCATCAGGTCAGAAGTGGAGATGTTTGCTAATGTCTGCACAACATTCAGCACCATTCTCAACTCCGCAAGACAGTGATGCAGGACCTGTCCATATTTAGCAAGGCTTGAACAAGGGAAGGGCTGAGAAGTCCCAGGCGATGACTATTTCCACCAAGAGAGAATACAGTCATTTTCCTTTACATTCAATGGGATTATCATCCCCATGAATCCCCAACTATCAACACCCTGGGTGTTACCATTGATCAGAAACAGATGAGTCAGATCAATACTGTGGCTGTAAGAGAAGGTTAAAGGCCAGGATTTCTGCACAGAGTAACTCACCTCCTCACTTCCTAAAACATTTCCACCAATTACAAGACACGTGTCAGGAATTTGATTGAATACCATCCACTTGTCTGCATGAGCACAGCTCAAGGTTCAGGAAGCTCGCCACCATCCAGGATAACTCTGCTTGTTGACTGGTTCTCCACCCATCACCTTCAACATTCATTCCATCCACCACAGAGGCACAGAGCTAGCAGTGTGTACCATCTACAAGATGCAGTGCAACAACTCCCAATGGCCCGTTACACAGCACCTTCCAATCTTGTGATTTCTATCCCTAGAAGGACAAGCAGATAAATGGAAACATCTCCACCTGGAAGTTCCCTTCAAGATACACATCATCCTGGCTTGGAAAGATATCACTGTTCCTTCACAGTGACTGGGTCAAAGTCCTGGGATTCTCTTTTTCACAGCACAGTGGGTGCACCTACACCACAGGAGTCCCTAAATGCAATGATGATGATATAATAGTGAGCATAGTTGCTTTCCAAGCAGTTGCTACGGGTTTAATTCCCAGCTATCTCAGTTTGTTGGAGTGGATGAAGAGAGGGCCAGGAGGTAGTAACCACAACCGAAAAGAGTGGGTCAATCCAATTTAGTCAAGTCTGCGGCTCCAGCCTGGAGCAGTAGTGTTAAACATAGCTGAGGGTTGGAGGGTCAGTTGATCATTCAGCTACTCGGAGCCGGCCCACGCTGAGTTCAAAAGGGAAATGGTGAATCTAATAGCGACACAGAGGAAACTAAATTCATTGGTTGGTAAAAAAAATGCCGTTTTCGACTGGCTTTATATTGCTGTGAATTGGAGGAAGCAACAGAAAGGGTCAATGATGGTTCTGCTGTTGATGTGGTGTACATGGATATTCAAAAATCATCTGAAGCAGTGACACAACAGACTTGTGGTATAAGCTCATAAAATAAATGGGAAAGTAGCAACGTGGATACAAAATTGGATGAACAAAGAGTAATGGATATTTTTAAGGCTGGAGGATGTCTGTCGTGGAGAACCCAAGCAGTTGGTATTGGGATCCTTGCTTTTCCCTGATATATATGAATGATCTAGGTGTTTGGGCGGCACGGTAGCACAGTGGTTAGCACTGCTGCTTCACAGCTCCAGGGACTTGGGTTCGATTCCCGGCTTGGGTCACTGTGTGCAGTTTGCACATTCTCCTCGTGTCTGCGTGGGTTTCCTCCGGGTGCTCCGGTTTCCTCCCAGTCTAAAGATGTGTGGGTTAGGTTGATTGGCCATGCTAAAATTGCTCGTTAGTGTCCTGAGATGTGTAGCTTTGAGGGATTAGAGGGTAAAATATGTAGGGATATGGGGATAGGGCCTGGGTGGGATTCTGGTCAGTGCAGACTCGATGGGCCGAATGGCCTCTTCCTGCACTGTAGGGTTTCTATGGTTTGCAGTCTCGAGGGAAAATTTCAAAGTTTGTTGATCACAGAACAATTTGAGGCATTGTAAACTGTGAGGAGAAGAGCTTGGAACTGAAAAACAGACTATGGTGGAGCGTACAGATAGGTGGCAGATTAAGTTCAATACAGAGACGTGTGAGGTGATACTTTCAGGAAACATGTACATGAGGAAGCAATATAAAATAATCGGTAGAATTGTTAACGGATTGCAGGATCAGAGGGACTGAACACATATGTGCATCGATCATTGCTGTTGGCAGGGCAAGTGTAGGTAGCAATTAATAAAGAATACAGCATCTTGGGCTTTACTGTTATGTAATAATTTGTGTTTGTGGGCATTACACAGTAATTCATGAGTTTAAGTTTAATTTGTGTTTCTGTGCTTGTGAGCTCAGAAAGGGCCAAAACTTTAATTTCACTTCATGTTAAACAAAGCTGCCTGCCTGCGGGTTTTTGGTTTCAATTTAAACTGTCCCTACATTTTAATTTAAGGTTTACGACGTTGTAAGAGTTATAGAGGTTAAAGAAATGGTTGCTTCTATTCAGAGGCCCACAATGAATGATAGAAGCACTGAGTTTCAGTTACAACCAGTTAATCCAAGAAGCAAGACGGAGTTCACAGAGGCTGCCAGTAGAGGCAGCGCAACGCAGGCATTCAGAAAGCAACCTGAACTGATGATGTCACCAGTGATCACGTGACTTATAAAGGGACATTGTCCCAATATAACACACACCGACTGTAATACATAACAGAGGTAGAGCGCAGTAAAATAATCCTGATCATAATTAAACACAAACTGTAAGCTGTACCGAACAAGAGAAACTAATTTCTGAATAGCATCGTACAGAATCAGATGGTTTCTGTTGGGAGAGGGAATGATCCTTTTTCAGATTTTGGAGGGAGGCCTTTACAGCTCTAATCATTTAAAATTCATCCCAATAATGTTTTTATTCATTCAAGGAACGTGGGCATCGCTGGTTATGCCAACATTTATTGCCCACGCCTATTCCACGAGAATCTGCCTTCTTGAAACGATGTAGTTTTATCAGAGAATCATAGATTTATTACAGGTTCAGAAGGAGGCCAATCGGCCCATCATATCTGCATCTGCTCTGAAATGAGCATTATTACTTTGTGCCATTCTCCCACACTTCGTGACCATTGGACTTTGTTTCTCTCTTGACGTCCTCGAATGAACATGCCTCTGTTTTATTAGAACAAAGGAAATGGCTTCTCAACAATGAAAATATCCGCTCTGAGACCAAACAGTTACCTCAACTTCTGACATTTGTGCAGAACGGGTCCCAGCCGCTGGAGCCCTTCACACTGAATGTAGCATTCCTCTAGATCGAGGTGTTTTATTGTATCACAGAGTCCAATGACATGAGACAGGACCGCACAGTCAATCGGGGTCAGTCGCAGTTCACTAAATGAAAGTTTTCCCATAGATCCCACTGTGTTCCGAGCCAGTGCTTTATTCTGAGACTCAAACAGGTAGTGGAATGTGTTCAGGAGCTTCCTCTTCCCAGGTGCAGTCTGTGAGTCTCCAATCTGCCCTTCAACCTTCTCCTTCGCCCAGTCAATCACTCGGCAGGTTGTTTGATGAAGAAATGGACCCAGAAACTTCTCCAGGGGTCGAGCTGACTGTGGGGAGGAGAGACCAGCAACAAAACGGAGAAATATCTCAAATCGCCCATCTTCCTCACTGTGGGCTTCACTGAGGAGTTTCCCGATCTCCCCGGGATCTGGAGTCAGGAATGGTGTGAGTGCAGCTACAAACTCTTGGATGGTGAGGTGTGGGAATGTGTAAACCACACTCTGGGCAGAAACATCTCTCTCCAAAAGCTCCATCAGGAACCCAGACAGGAACTGGGAAGGTTGTAGATTGTACTCAATCAAATCTCCATTTCTAAACACAATCTTCTTCTTGGAGACTCCTGTGAAGGCCATCTCACCGAGCTTCAGTAACACATCACGGGGGTTTTCAATCTCTCGGCCATGGTTTTTCAGAATGTTGTAAATATAGTAGGAATATAGTTGGGTGATGGTCTTGGGAACTTGCTGCCGTTTCCTGTCTCTTTGTGTAAAGAAGGGACCCAGTGACAGACCGAGGATCCAGCAGTAGGAAGGGTTGTAACACATGGTGTACAGGATCTCGTTCTCCTCCACGTGTTTGAAAACGGCTGCTGCCACCGTCTGATCTTCAAAAAACTTGTTGAAATATTCCTTCCGTTCATCACCAACAAATCCCAGGATTTCAGCCCAGACACTGATGTCAGCCTTTTCCAATAAATGTAATGCAGTGGGGCGGCTGGTCACGAGCACTGAACATCCTGGGAGCAGCTTGTGTTGTATTAAACTGTACACAATGTCAGACACTTCACACCAGCATTCAGGATCTGTGCACATGGACTGGGGTTCTGTATTTCTCCGATTGTCGGCAAAATCAATCCTGTCCTTGAATTCATCCAAACCATCGAATATAAACAGCAATCCCTCTGGGTTCCTCCAGAGCTCTCCCAGAATATTCCCAAAGTAAGGATACTGATCCAGTATCAGATTCCTCAGGTTTATTCTACAGTTCATCGTATTCAAATCCCGGAATTTAAAACTGAAAACAAATTGAAAGTGTGGGTATATTTTCCCACTGGCCCAGTCATGAACAATCTTTTGTACCATTGTTGTTTTTCCAATCCCCGGCACTCCGCTCACTGCTTCTGAATTCCCAGATTTGGATTTTCTCTGGGAAAAGCTGCTCTGAAACAATTGATCAGTTCGAATTTTTTCCAGTTCTCTCCGGAGATCTTTCTCTCTCCATTCTTCATGGTCTCGGCCCCTTGCCAGCAGTTCATGTTCGACAAGTGTCCGATCTCGAACAGTAGAAATAACCGTTAGCTCAGCATATCGATCAACCAGCTGGAAAATCTTAACCTTCTCCTTTATGAGGATAGTGTTCACTCTCAGTGTTTTAGTTTGTTCCCGGAGGGTCTCCTTGTGTTTCTGTTGGAGATCTTCAATTAGAACAGAGAGAAAATGTTAGTTGCATTAAGACACTGTCTTTGCTGATTTGAGAGATTTATTTTACAGTGTCAGTCAAGGTTTGAGTAGGATATAAAATTGAATTATTGAAAACCTCATTTGACAATGATTAATTTCCACTTAAAGTTTCAGGTCGTCACTTATTTCCAATATTTCCATCACATGTTGGGGGCGATTCTCCCGAAAAGGAATCTCGGTGTCGAATGTGTGTAAAAACTGGAGTAAATCGTGCTGGACTTTTCTGTGGGAGTTTCAAAATGAATCTCCCACAATCTCTGCAGAGCAGATTGCACGAGCGTGAATCAGGTTGAAAATCAGTGGGTGGGGCCTATTCCGGCTGGAGGGGCCGGCAGCATCGCGCTGAGCGGCCACTGTGCGTGCGATGATCTGTCAGCGCAGAGATCGGCGCATGCGTAGTGACCCCACAATGCCGGCGGCCAGCACTTCTCCCCCTCCTACACAGTCCCAACGCCCCCTCCCCCCCACCCCAACGGACTGACCCCGCCATAATCTTGACACCCCCCCCCCCCCCCCCCCCCCGCAGCAGGCTGATCGCCTCCCCCCACCCTGATGGCCAGCCCCAATCGCTGTCCTCCCTCCCTCCGTCACTCAGCCCGAATGCAGAGTGGAAGCGGGATTCCCCACCCGCACAGGCCCGATCCCCATTAGGCCCTGTACTCTTGGCACTGCTCAATGCCCAGTAGGCAGTGCCAAGGTGTCCTGGACATTAGCACTTTGCCCCTTTGGAAGTTCCAGGGGCCCAGGCTGGCAATGCCCAGGGTACCCCAGCCACCTCCAACCTCCTGGGGGCCTCGATGACATCCCCTTCACTCCAGCGAGGTCTGGTCGCCAGCTCCCAGCAAATGGGAAGTTGTACAAAAGCCCGTTGGAGTGAACCACTCCTGACGTGAGGGAGTGGCGGGGCGAGAGGCTCGTGGGCCCGGACATTTCAGTGCGGGGCCCGCTAATGACTTTTAAGCAGATTCAAATGTGCATTGTAATAATTTATACAGCTCTGCGCGGATCTCTGGTGCCCAAAATCCAGCTGCCGGAGACGCATGCAGGCTATGGCCCCCAGCGGGAAGCCTGTGAAATGGCTCTGCACCAGTCTCCTGGTCTGCTGCACTACCAAAGCAGCACAGCCAGCCTGGGAGAATCGCCCCCATTGATTTTACAAAGGTTATGTTTTAACTCTGATGGTTAATACTTTCCTCCCTGCCCTTATTTTCGACATCTCATTGGTAGATCTTGATTATATAGCAGTCCACATAGTTTGTGAACTGGTCAGAGCTCCCAATCTGCTGCAGAAATGGTAAGTGGGATATTAGACACTGCGTAGGAGCCGGAGAGACTGTAATTGTTCAGGAGTCTCACTGTTACTGTGCATAAACTTCAGTAGGTTCTCTGTCATATTGTGTGCATTGGAAAAGCAACAGTTTTGAACATGGAAAGTTCTGCTACTCTATCAGTCTGTTACCACATTAAGCAAGTTATTGCAGAGCCGTTTGGATCAGTTGGGTGGGCGCTTTATGTGGTTTATGTTATAACAACAGCCTGGCAATCGATCCCTGTTCCAAGGTGAATTCAGGACCTCACTCGTTGCCCTGCCCGTGGTGGAGATATAACCTGCCTTTAGACAGAGAACTCAAAAAAATAAACTTCCCCTTTTATAGTGTTTCAAGTCAAGTACTAGGGAACATAGGTTTAAGGTGCGTGGGGAGAAGTTTAGAGCAGATGTGTGAGACAAGTTTCTTTTACACAGAGGATGGTGAATGTCTGGGACGTGCTGTCTGGGGAGGTGGCGGGAACAGGTACGACAGCAGCATTTAAGGGGTTAACTGGACGAATACATGAATAGGATGGGAATGGAAGGATACGGACTCTGTATGTGCATACGGTTTCAGTTTAGGCAGGCATCATGGTCTGCGCAGGCTTGGAGTGCCAAAGATGCCGGTTCCTGCGCTGGACTTTACTTTGTTCTTTGTTTTTGAACGGACAGAGATATTTCCAAGTCAGGGTGGTCAGTGAGTTGGTGGAAAACAGTGGTGTGCCCCTGTGACTGCTGCCCTTGATCTTCTGGATGGCAGCAGCCATGAGTTTGGAAAGTGCTATCTAAGCAGCCTTGCTGTGTTCAGCAGTGCATCTTGTAGATGGTAAATACTGCTGCCATTTTTTGTCGGTGGTGGAGGGGATAAGTTTTGTGGGCGGGTATTAATCAAACAGTCTACTTTAAACTGGTATGTGAGGAATTCCATGCATGTCGTTGAGCTGCACTTACCCAGGTGAGGGCAGAGAATTCCATCACACTTCTGACTTGTGCCTTGTGGATGGTGGAAAGTTTACAGGGAGTAAGAGATGACTTTCACGCTGTAGAATTCTGAGCAGCTGACCTGTTCTTGTAGTCACACTATTTATATATCGAGTCCAGTTCAGTTTCTGGTCAATGGTAACCCTCAGGTTGTTGATAGTGGGGGATACAGCAAACAGTGATGCCATCGATTGTCAAGGGGTGATGGTTGAATCCACTCTTGTTGGAGATAGTTATAGCTTGGTACGTGTGTAGTGTGAAATTTACATGCAACCTTGTCAGATCAAGCCTAGATTCCGTCCAGAACTTGCTGCATTTGGACAGGAATTGCTTCAGTATCTGAGTCATCATGAAAGTTACGGAACATTGCACAGTCATCAGTGGACATCTCCGCTTCTGAACACTGAGCCCTGGTGGTCCGGGTTTGGCTTGATGGGCCATCTGGATTTTGCTACTCACTAATTTGATATGTTTACGGTCGGAATGATTTCTCAGGTGCAGCGAACCCTTTACATCTGGCTCAAGGCCCGACTCTTTGCTGTGAGCCCAGAACATAAGAACTAGGGACAGGAATAGGCCATATGGCCCCTCAAGCCTGCTCGACCATTCAATAAGATCATGGCTGATTTTTTTGTGGACTCAGCTCCACTTACCCACCTGCTCACCGTAACACTTAATTCCTTTACTGTTCAAAAATGTATCTATCATTGCTTTAAAAACATTTAATGAGGTAGCCTCAACTGCTTCACTCGGCAGAAGTTCCTCCTCAACTCAGTCCTAAATCTGCTCCCTCTTATTTTGAGGCCATGCCCCCAAGTTCTAATTTCACCTGCCAGTGGAAACAACTTCCCTGCTTCTATCTTATCTATTCCCTTCATAATCTTCTATGTTTCTATAAGATCTCCCCTCATTCTTCTGAATTCCAATAAGTATCTTCACAGTCCACTCAGTCTCTCCTCAAAAGCCAACCCTCTCAACTCCGGAATCAACCGAGCAAATCTCCTCTGCACCCCCTCCAGTGCCAGTATATCCTTTCTCAAGTAAGGAAACCAAATCTGTACACAGTACTCCAGGTGTGGCCTAACCAGCACCCAATACAGCTGCAACATAACCTCGCTGTTTTTAAACTCCATCCGCCTATCAATGAAGGACAAAATTCCATTTGCCTTCTTAATTCCCTGCTACACCTACAAACACCTTGTGATTCTTGCACAAGGACACCCAGGTCCCTCTGCACAGCAGCATGCTGCAATTTTTTGCCATTTAATAGTCCATTTGCTGTTACTCGTACCAAAATGGATGACCTCACATTTACCAACATTGTACTCCATCTTCCAGACTCTCGCCCACTCACAGACTATCTATATCCCTTTGTAGACTTTCAGCATCCTCTACACACTTTGCTCTGCCACTCATCTTAGTGTCATCTGCTAATTTTGACACACTACACTTGGTCTCCAACTCATCTGTGTAAATCGTAAACAATTGCGGTCCCAACACTGATCCCTGAGGCACACCACTCGTCACTGATCACCAACCAAAACAACCATTTACCCCACTCTTTGCTTTCTGTTAGAACACCCAGGCACGCAGGAGCTCTGTACTGAATTCACATGGTACCGGGTTTCGGACAGGTGTGTATAAGACTTCAGAAGTAATAGCAATTAACAGCTAGGTTAAGTGAAAAGATGCAATGGTCACACATTTTTGGAAAAAAACGACAGATCATATGAATTGTAATTTGAAGCTATGTATGGTCGAGCATTAATGACAAAACCGAATCATGCTCGACCCAATTTCCAGTCTTTAATTTTCAGTATCCCAGATTTTCACAATCTCTTAAACAAAGGCTCCAACCAATCATTCAGATTCTCAGAAGTGAAATAGTTTATAATCTCCATTTCCTCTCTTACCTTTCAGGTTAGTGGATAATTCAGATAAACCCTGTGCGATGTTGATATAATCAAACGAATCAGCACCTGTTTAAATAAATAAACTTCCATGAAATCAGCTCAGTGTAATATTACAGTGATATCGACAGTGTTTAAATGGGAAATTGAATTCACTGTGATTTTACCGTACCAAGCTCCTGTATTTCTTTCAGTATTTTATCCAGTTTTGGGACTCCGTGACGCATTCTCACAAAGGATTCCCACATCACCCTTCGAGCCCGAGATCCTTTTTCCATCACCAGATTGAGGAGAAGTTTGGAACTGTCCGCCCGGTTTCCCTTATCCACGAGCTCAGTGACTTTCTATGAAGAATAGTGATGAAGAATAATGAGACGCAGAGTGAAAGATAAAACTGAGAATGAGAAGGAAAGGATCTGCTCAGTGATGGGATTTCCCAGTTGTTTTCAGCTCAGAAATCAGTCACTGGACCGGGTCCTGATCCATAATAAACATGGACTGAAAATGCTCCTGAAATCTCTATCCAATCACTAACAATAAACAAAATTGAATCAACTGAACTAGAAATCAAAAACACATTTCAACTAGTGTGAGGAATCACTGAGAATCTGCAATATTTTTGTGTGATTAGTTGTCTGTCCTTCAGTGTCCAACATGATGGGGCGGCACGGTAGCACAGTAGTTAGGACTGCTACTTCACAGCGTCAGGGACCTGGATTCGGTTCTCGGCTTGGGTCACTGTCTGTGTGGAGTTTGCACATTCTTCCTGCGTTTGCGTGGGTTTCCTCCAGGTGCTCCGGTTTCCTCCCACAGTCTAAAGATGTGCGGGTTAGGTGGATTGGCCATGCTAAAATTGCCCCTTAGTGTCCTGAGATGCATAGGTTAGAGGGATTAGCAGGTAAATGTTTAGGGATAAGGGGGTAGGGCCTGGGTGGGACTGTGGTCAGTGCAGACTCGATGGGCCAGATGGCCTCTTTCTGCACTGTGGGGTTTCTATGATTCTATGACATTCGATTACTGATTGACAACATGATGCACTTTTTCCACACACTTAAATCACGCTGTGATTTACCAGGAAATCCTGATGAGATGTGGCTATGTGTTTTTTCTCCGAAAGGGTAGTGTGTCTTTGAAACGCTCTTCCTGAAACGGCGGAAGGAACGGAGAGGTGGATGGCGTCTTGGTAAGCAAGGAGTTATGGGCATCATGGATAGGCAGTCTGCAGATTGGAGGCTACAATCAAATCAGACATGATGTTATTGAAGAGCGGGGCAGACTCGAGGGGCTGAACGGCCTACTCCTAGCCGCATAGTGGTTACCATTGCAGTCGCACAGGTTTGATCCCGGTGTTGGGTGACTGTCTGTGTGGAGTTGGCACATTCTTCCCATGTCTGTGTGGGTTTCCTGCATTGTCTAAAGATGGGCCTGGGTAAGCTGCTCTTTCAAAGAGTTGGTGCAGAATGATGGGCCTCCTCATGGACTGTAGGGATTCCTGCTCTCCATGTGTAAGTAATCTGAACAGCAGCGAATCAGAACTCAGATGGCAGGGAAATAATGAATCTGATCCTTAAGTTATTTAAATGAAGCAATGTTAAAATGAAATTTGACTGACAAATTACCATTGACTAATCCAAATACCGACTGCTAATTTAGGTCAGGAGAATGAGCCATTGACAATGGTGAAAAATCTAATGTAAACTTTACCGCTCAGTAACTCAAATTCCAGAAACAAAACATTTTTCGTTTTCAAATTACTAGTATGAAATCTGGGTAAAGAAGAGAGGGGAGTGAGATAGGATTTGAGAGATATTAACACAGTTACAAGTGGGGTGTGAAGGAGGGGCTGTGCAAGATGTCAGAGACATGCTAATGGAGAATTTCAGACTGGAGTTTACAGGAATGGTTCAAACTCATTGACTCGTAAACTAGAAGAATGGGAATTTTAAATCGAAGACATCAGAGGACTGGGGGCCATTGTGAGCACAAAGTGATATCTGGAGTCTGACGGGGAACACAGTAAAGGCAGCAGAATCTGAGCAGCTGAAGATAAAGGGCAATGTGGGAGGCCCAGCAGGAGAACATTGGTACAGACAAATCTGGGGGGAACAAAAATATAGATTTGGATTCAGCAGGAGCTGTCCTGAGGTGGGAGTAGAAATTTGCAGTGTCACATTCAGAGAATAAGGATATTTCTGCACTGACAATTATGCAGGAAATGGAGTTCAGCTTGATTCTGAACACTGAAGTCACAGATAGTCTGGCCAGGTCTCAGTCAGCGGCTGGGAATGGAACACAATCAGGTGGTGAGGAGATGGAGTTTGTGTCGGGGGTAGCAGACAATGGAGTTATTTTTTTCAATGTTTAAGAGAGGGAGTAAATTACTTTCCCAGAGCACAGGGGCAGAAAATCACAAAGTGAATGAATTCAATTATGTTATATTCCCCCGTGAAGACTGACTTTCCACAATGAAAAAAATAGGGACAGCATTCTTTTTAACACGATTCCAGCTTCTATTCTGTAAGATTCTGGGACTATAAGGATCGAAAATTGATACGAGTCAGTGTCAGTTGCAGTAAACTAAGCGTTGTGGTGGATTATGAGGGTAATATTGAGTCAAAGTGAGATAATCCAGCTCATTCCTAAAATCATTGATGAGACTACATTTAGAATATTGTATCCAGTTGTGGTTCCCTCAGTGCAACAAAATTATTGCAGCTTCTGAAAACAACTGGAATGGTTGAGATGGTTGTGTGGTTGGACGAGGACCCATTGTGGAAAGTGGATCTGTCTTCACTGAAAACAAGTTTCAGAGGCGATATGATTACGGATTTCCATTGACTCCAGTTTTGCCGGAAGGTTTTGATGCTAATTGAGTTAAAATGCTGTCTTGATGTGAATAACAGACCCTTTCACCTCTCCCCTGTAATTCTTTTAGCCATGTCTGAACCAAAGGAGCTCTGCAGCAGAGTGGTCCTGGCAGAACACAAACTAAGTATCTGTGAGCAGGTTATTGCTGAGCAAGGACCACTGCAAGAACTGTTGATGATCTCTTCCGTCATTTTGATGACTGTGAATAGACTAATAGAATGGTAATTCCTGGAGTGGGTTTGTCCTGTTTATCATGGACAGGCTGTTGCTGGCAATATTCCCATATTGTCGGGTAGATGCCAGTGTTGTAGCTGCACTGAACAGCATGGCCCACAGTGCAGCCTGTGCTGGAGCACAAAGCTTCAGTATCACAGCCAGGATGTTGTCAGTGTTCCTGCACACCAAGAACTAAGTTATTCCTTTACATCATGTGGAGGGAATGGAATTGGTTTTTCTGTGATGATGGGGATCCCATGAAGAGGCTGAAATGAATAACTCAGTAACATGTCGGACTGAATATTATTGCGAATGCTTCAGCCGTGTCTTTTGCACTCATGAGCTGGACTCTGATGTTTTTGATGTGGAACTTTGCGAAATCCCCTCCACACGTTTGCTGTTTAATTATCCAAAATCATATGCCTGGCGTGGCAGGATAGAAAAGCTTTATGCTGTGTCAGTTATGGCTCAACTTGCCTGTCTATCTATAGCATGTGAGGAGTTGTAGATTCACCAGGTTAGCACATCATTTTTATGTATCCCTGCTGCTGTTCCTGCAATGCTCTCTGTAGTAATTCAGAAAAAGACAGTTTCCTCTCACCAGAAACCCTTTAGTGGGACTAACAAGATGAGTTGCGTCCGTTGGAGTAAACAAGTCTGTAAACTTGGGACCAACAAGTGTGGCTAAAAGCAACAGGTTTTAAACTCCAATCGCTATCTTCCCATTGGGCAAGGCTCTCTTTGCTTAATAAGTGACTTTGTACTCCACAAAGCCCCTGGGCAGATCTATCAACGATCCCCCGTGTCCTTCATAACACTCGCCCCATCCCTCCCCCCACCTAGAGTCCGTTTCTCCCCCAACACCCCCACCATGAGGAGATACTTTCTGTCACTTAGCGTTTGGACTGCTGTGCATTGAAGGCGGGCCTGGGTCAGGCAGTGAAGTGAATAGGGATCTCTGTTTCGAGGGAGCATCCTAGGTTCATTGATGCGGTCTCCTCTTTTGGTTTTTTTTGTAGCCTGGACACCCGCTTCCTCAGCTTTCATCTCCAAGTCCATGCCTTCTTTATCTGGAGAGGCTAATGCGGACTCAGCTTCGCGTTGAGGGCCAACATTGGAAGCGGCTGTCTCCATGGGTAGTGGGACCTGTTCAGAAGTGGACAACCTGCGTCTGAGATGCTCCAGCTGTTTCTTTAAGGCTTTAAGCTTAAGATACAGGCCCCGTTTTCTCCATAACAAGCACAGGGTCCTAGCTGGGACTATCGCTGAAGTTGATTGTGTGAATCAGGTGACCTGTTTCAAATGTTCTTTCTGTCGTTGTAGAATCTTGGTTTCTCTTCTGATTTTCTCGTTGTGTCTCCACCCTCCCTGCCAGGTTTGGAAACAGTAGACTCTGTCTTGTATGAAGCTGCCATCCCAGTAACAGTTCCACAGAGGCAACTCCATTTGTTATATGTGGTGTGGTCCGATAGTCAAACAAATATCATGCCAGTTTGCTCTCCATGGTTGCCATCAGTTGTTTTTCTCATGCCATTTCTAAAGGTTTGCACTGCCTGTTCCGCCAATCTGTTTGACGACGGGCTGGTAGGTGCTGGGTCGGGTGATTTGGACACTATTAGATAGCCGACATTCTGAAAATCACTGCAGGTAATGGCCATAACACTATTGGAAACCAGGGCTTCTGCTGTCCCATGCGTACAACAGCTTTATCGCAATTTATTGATCGCAGCCTGGGATAAGTCGTGGAACTCATGCAGTGCATCTCCAACCATTTGAAGTGTGTATGTACCATGATTAAAAACATGGAACCCATGAAGGGCCCTGCAAAGTCAACATGTACTTGTGCCCATGGCCTGCCAGATCATTCCCATGGGTGTAGAGAGGCTGAGGGAGGAAGCTTTTGATTTTCTTAGCACAAGTCACACTGCTTCTCCAAGTCTGTAATGACTGAGTCGAGGCCGAGCCGGCAGACGTAGCTCCTGGCCAGCATTTTCATCTCTGATACTCCAAGGTGGCCATTATGTAGTTCCACTAATATTGGATATCGTCCTGGGGATGGAATGACACTCGAGACCCTCAATAATCCCATCCTCAACACTGCTAGTCTTTCTTAGCGAGGTAAGGTTGCATTTCTTCACAGGGTCATCAGTGAAATCCACCGTGGAGGATCAAATGCTGTAGATTGATCTTGCTATGTCCAGGCTCTAATCTGCCTTGCAGAGACTGGCAAACTCTCCAAATGATTTAGTGTCATCACGACCTGATGCAATGCTGGTAAAGGAGACAGACTTGTGGGTAATGGGAGGCGACTCAGTGTATTGGCAATCTGGATTCCAGACTGGTGCTCTGTATGATATTTGTATGATATTTGCATGTATGGCTCTGATCTTCAGGTCGTCGTTGGCCTCTGGTATAGTACCAGAAGATTGGAGGTTAGCGAATGTTGTCCCATTGTTTAAGAAGGGGAACAGAGACTTCCCCGGGAATTATAGACCGGTGAGTCTCACTTCTGTTGTCGGCAAGATGTTGGAAAAAATTATAAGGGATAGGATTTATAGTTATTTGGAGAGTAATGAATTGATAGGTGATAGTCAGCATGGTTTTGTGGCAGGTAGGTCGTGCCTTACTAACCTTATTGAGTTTTTTGAGAAAGTGACCAAGGAGGTGGATGGGGGCAAGGCAGTGGACGTGGTATATATGGATTTTAGTAAGGCGTTTGATAAGGTTCACCATGGTAGGCTTCTGCAGAAAATGCAGATGTATGGGATTGGGGGTGATCTAGGAAATTGGATCAGGAATTGGCTAGCGGATAGGAAACAGAGGGTGGTGGTTGATAGTAAATATTCATCATGGAGTGCGGTTACAAGTGGTGTACCTCAGGGATCTGTTTTGGGGCCACTGCTGTTTGTAATATTTATTAATGATCTGGATGAGGGTATAGTTGGGTGGATTAGCAAATTTGCTGATGACACCAAAGTCGGTGGTGTGGTAGACAGTGAGGAAGGGTGTCGTAGTTTGCAGGAAGACTTAGACAGGTTGCAAAGTTGGGCCGAGAGGTGGCGGATGGAGTTTAATGCGGAGAAGTGTGAGGTAATTCACTTTGGTAGGAATAACAGATGTGTTGAGTATAGGGCTAACGGGAGGACTTTGAATAGTGTGGAGGAGCAGAGGGATCTAGGTGTATGTGTGCATAGATCCCTGAAAGTTGGGAATCAAGTAGATAAGGTTGTTAAGAAGGCATATGGTGTCTTGGCGTTTATTGGTAGGGGGATTGAATTTAGGAGTCGTAGCGTTATGTTGCAACTGTACACAACTCTGGTGCGGCCGCACTTGGAGTACTGTGTGCAGTTCTGGTCCCCACATTACAGGAAGGATGTGGAGGCTTTGGAGAGGGTGCAGAGGAGGTTTACCAGGATGTTGCCTGGTATGGAGGGGAGATCCTATGAGGAGAGGCTGAGGGATTTGGGATTGTTTTCGCTGGAAAGGCGGCGGCTAAGAGGGGATCTTATTGAAACATATAAGATGATTAGAGGTTTAGATAGGGTGGATAGTGATAGCCTTTTTCCTCTGATGGAGAAATCCAGCACGAGGGGGCATGGCTTTAAATTGAGGGGGGGTAGTTATAGAACCGATGTCAGGGGTAGGTTCTTTACCCAGAGGGTGGTGAGGGATTGGAATGCCCTGCCAGCATCAGTAGTAAATGCGCCTAGTTTGGGGGCGTTTAAGAGATCCGTAGATAGGTTCATGGACGAAAAGAAATTGGTTTAGGTTGGAGGGTCACAGTTTTTTTTTAACTGGTCGGTGCAACATCGTGGGCCGAAGGGCCTGTTCTGCGCTGTAATGTTCTATGTTCTATGTTCTATTTGTAATCGGCCAGTAAAAAGGCCCAACGCTGTATCTGGATGGAGACAATAACGGGATGCCTTGTCCTGTTTGAAACGTCCCAATAAGAATTTGTGGTTGGTAACGATTGGGAAACGTCTACCGTAGACATACTGATGGAACTTTTCCACACCAAATACACCGCCAACCCTTCTTCCTCAATCTGAGAATACCTTCACTCTACATCCAGAAAGGTCCTGGATGCACGCACGGTGGGCTTCTCCGTCCCATCTTTCTGTAAACTGGCCTAACCCTGTACAAGAGAACGTTGCATGTCAGCACAAGTTATTTGTTGGCATCAAAATGGGCCAATGAGTTAGATTACAATAGCTAACGTTTGACTTTGGGTGAAAGCCTCTGCCTGTGGACCTCCCAGGACCATCTCTGTATTTTCATAGTCGGGCGTGCATGGAAGGCAAATTCAGGATAATTTTTCCATAATTAGTAACTAATCCCAGAAAAGATTTCAACCCTGTGGAGTTCCTTGGAGCTGATGCCTCCTTGATTGTTTTTACCTTATCCTCTACTGGATCTAACCCGTTGCCAGCTACCTGGTAGCCCAAGTAGGTTACTTCAGCTGCTTGGAAGATGCATTTCTCCCTCATCAAACACATTCCCGTTTTTGAAAATTTCAGCAAGACCGTTTTTAAAGTATGCCAAGTGTTCCTGTTCCGAAGCCCCCATGACCAAGACGTCATCTATCTACACTGCTACTTGGGTTGCCCTTGAAGAATGTTCTCCATGATTCATTGGAAAATGACACGCTGATGAGACTGAAGGGCAAGCGAGTTTACTTGTATTGTCCCTTGTTCGCATTTTTCATCGCATATTTTTAGGTCTCATCCAATACAAGCTGAAGATTGACGTGGCCCATGTCCAAGTTGGAGAACACCTGGCCACCTATTGAGTTAGCATTGAGGTCTTTGATTCTGAGCAGGTGTGCCTATCGAGTTTGGAAAACCGGCTGACTGTTTGTCAAAGGGATTATAAACTAACTGATTTGCTGGGCTTAAAAAACTGCAGACACTCCCCATTCTGCGAATTGTGCAGGCCTTATTCTATCTAAATTTTTAAGAAACCCTAGTTCAGTTTCCACCTTCTCCAACATGGTGTATGGAACTGGTCTTGACCTAGCATCGGGGTCAATGTAGATCTTGGCCTTGGCCCCTTTTATTTTTTCAAGGCCTTCTTGGAAACTTCCAGGGCATCGACTGGACTTTGTACAGTCACCCAACGCCTAGCCTCAAGATCTCCAACCACATCAGCCGGAATTTCTGGAGCCAATCCCTCCCCATGAAATTTGATCCGTGTGTGTGGGGGCGAGTTGAATGTGATGTTTTCTATTTGTAAAAATTCCAATGTGCATGTGGCGAGCCTGGCCTTTGTGTCTTCCAAACTTCGGAATTGGATGCCAGGTTCGAGGTGTTTGTGTGTCTGTTCTCCTATAACGCAGACCAGCTCAGGGTTAGACATTTACCAATAAATCTGCAACTATGAGAGCAACCGTTGTTATGTTGATGTGATCCCGTTGTATATCCCTGACTCTGGAAGAGGGAATAGCAGCATGGTACGGTCAGGCATTGGCCACGGTGTCTTCACTGCAGCACAAGTTTCGCCTATTCCAAAAATTTCACCTTGGCTGTGCCCTTTGGCAGTACTTGTAATAATTTGTCTGGCATCCGCAACTCTCTGGCCTATGTTCCCTAACACTCTGAGGTCATCATTGCCTTTCGTTGACTGTTTCATGGTGTTTTAAAGCTCCGATCCCCCAAGGGGTCCTTTAATACCTGGTTTACACAAGCACTCTCTATTGAAGACTGTTCACACAATGACACTCTCCCCAGTTGGATGACTTTGCTGCCTGATGCCCCTTGTAGCTCCTGAGCACCTCTTCTGCTTTATTCTGACATAAGATTATTGGAATTATTTGTTGTACATCCAGACTGAGTTATGCCAACAGCTTCTTTTGATGAGTTAAGTTATTGATGCCGCATATCAATCTATATCACAATTCATCCAGAGGCAGCATGAATTCACAAATGTTCTGCTAATTTTCGTAATCCAGACAAGAATTGGGTGACAGGTTCCCGACAGGTTTCTCGGCCACGTTGAAGCGGTGTCACTGGAGTATAACAGAGGGACTCGGGTCACAGTACTTTTTCCTCTAGACCTCTGCTGTTTGTGATTTATATAAATGATCTGGAAGAAGGTGTAACTGGGGTGGTCAGTAAGTTTGCGGACGACACGAAAATGGCTGGACTTGCAGATAGTGAGGAACATTGGCACAGGCTACAGAAGGATATAGATAGGCTGGAAATTTGGGCAAAGAAATGGCAGATGGAGTTCAATCCAGATGAATGCAAAGTGATGCATTTTGGTAGAACTAACGTAGGGGGGAGCTCTACGATAAATGGCCGAACCATAAAGGGTGTAGATACGCAGAGGGACCTGGGTGTGCAAGTCCACAGATCCTTGAAGGTGACGGCACAGGTGGAGAAGGTAGGGAAGAAGGCATATGGCATGCTTGCCTTTATAGGACGGGGCACAGAGTATAAAAGTTGGGGTCTGATGCTGCAGTTGTATAGAACGTTGGTTCGGCCGCATTTGGGATACTGCGCCCAGTTCTGGTCACCACACTACCAGAAGGACGTGGAGGCTTTAGAGAGAGTACAGAGGAGGTTTACCAGGATGTTGCCTGGTATGGAAGGGCTTAGTTATGAAGAGAGATTGGGTAAACTGGGGTTGTTCTCCCTGGAAAGACAGAGGATGAGGGGTGACCTAATAGAGGTGTATAAAATTATGAAAGGCATAGATAGGGTGAACGGTGGGAAGCTTTTTCCCAGGTCGGTGGTGACATTCACGAGGGGTCATAGGTTCAAGGTGAGGCGGGGAGAGGTTAACACGGATATCAGAAGGACGTATTTTACACAGGAGGGTGGTGGGGGCCTGGAATGCGCTGCCAGGCAAGGTGGTGGAGGCGGACACACTGGGAACATTTAAGACTTATCTAGATAGCCACATGAACGGAGTGGGAATGGAGGGATACAAAAGAATGGTCTAGTTTGGACAAGGGAGCGGCGCGGGCTTGGAGGGCCGAAGGGCCTGTTCCTGTGCTGTATTGTTCTTTGTTCTTTTTATCTACTAGCTCATCAAAAGTTTAAGTCAGGGACATGCGGCAAGGTCAAACTTTTAAAATCATACTGAATGTCAGGGCCTCGCATGCTGTCAACAATATTACATTTGTTTTTGATCTCCTTCAATGTTGCTAACATGAAAGTAGTAATGCATGCACTCTGTACACTGCTATCATAAGGTTCAGGTTTCCCAAGAAGAAACATATTTGCTTTTCATTATTGAAGAAGCTACTTCAGAAGAAGCGGTCGGCCGCAGAGAGGAAAAAAAATTTTTTTATTCACTCCTCATCGTCAATGCAGGAAGCCTCCAATCCACTTTCGCATCCCCCGAAACCGTTTATTGAAAATCAAAAGGAAGAGCCGCAATCACGTCTGACAGGAAGCAAGTCTGTCTCCCAGGACCAGCAAACGTTATCCAGTTAAAGCCTCCGCTCAATCAGGATGTTTCTACTTCAAAAAGCCGACGGGAGATCTAATGACCATCTCCCATGTCCTTTATGGCCATCATAACACTCGTCTACACAACTCATTGAACGAGGGCTAAGCCTCTGGTTTGATTATAATGGTGGAGTGATGGATGTGCCACACTATTATCGAATAGATTGTGATGATAAGCAATGCTCCACCTGATAAATGTATCACATTTGACGAGGGCATAGCATCGCACACCACACCCACTCCTCGGTTTAAAGAAGGTACTTCATCTCCAACACAGGCTGTGCGCTGAGTCTTACCAAAACTGTCATGAACAAGTGAATCAGCCACGATCAGTGTTTCAAGACTGGAAAGTTGAGTCGGTAATTGTGCTGCCAAGACATTCTTGATTGGGAGAAATTAGACTGTTTTGCCTCTTTTTCCAGACCATTTCAGAGGGCAGTGAATGGTCAACCACGTTTCTGTAGGTCTGGATGCACATACAGGCCAGCTTGAGTGAGGACAGCAGGTTTCCTCAGCTAAAGTCACAGCCTGAAGATTGGAGGGGGGCAAATGTTGTGCCGTTTTTTAAAAAGGGCTGCAGGGAAAAGCCTGGGAGCTACAGGCTGGTGAACGTCACATCTGTTGGTAGAAGATGTTTTGAGAAGCAGGATCTACAGGCATTTAGAGACGCAAGGACTGATTAGGGACAGTCACCACGGATTTGAGAGTGGAAAATCATTTTTCACAAATTTAATTGAATTTTTTTGAAGAGGTAGCAAGCAGGGAGATGAGGGCAGTGCAGTTGATGTTTTCTGCATGGACTTTAGCAAGACCTTTGACAAGGTATCACATGGTAGGTTGTTGCATGAAGTCAAATTTCACAGGATCCAGAATAAGGTAGCCGAATGGATACAAAATTGGCTTAATGACAGAAGTCAGAGAGGGTGGTTGTAGAAGGTTTTTTTTCAAACTGGAGGCCCGTGACCAGCGGTGTGCCTCAGGGATCAGTGCTGGGTCTGCTATTATTTAAATTAATGATTTGGATGAAAATTTAGTAGGCATGGTTAGTAAGTTTGCAGATGACACCAAGATTGTTGGCACAGTGGACAGTGAAGAAGATCATCTACGATTGCAACAGGATCTTGGTCAATTGGGCCAGTGGGCTGACGAATGGCAGATGAAATTTAATTGAGATAAATACGAGGTGATGCAGTTTGGTAGATCGAACCAGGGCAGGACTTACTCAGTTAATGGTGGGGTGTTGGGGAGAGTTATAGGACAAAGCGATTTAGGGGTACAGGTTCTTAGCTCCTTGAAAGTGGAGTCACAGGTGGACAGTGTGGTTAAGGTGGCATTCGGCATGCTTGATTTCATTGGTCAGAACATTGAATACAAGAGTTGGGGTGTCTTGTTGCAGTTGTATCAGAAGTTGGCAAGGCCACACCTGGAATACGGTGTATAGTTCTGGTCACCGTTATAGAAAGGATATTGTTAAACTAGAAAGAGTGCAGAAAGGATTTATAGGATGCTACCAGGACTTGATGGTTTGAGTTATGAGGAGAGTCTGGATAGACAGAGACTTTTTTTTTCTGGAGCGTAGGAAGTTTAGGGGTGATCATATAGAGGACTATAAAATAATAAATCAGCTAGATAGTCAATACCTTTCCCTAAAGGTCGGGGAGCCTAAACTTAGAGGGCATAGGTTTAAGGTGAGAGGGGAGAGATGCAAACGGATCAAGAGGGGTATTTTTTCACACAGAGGGTAGAGTGTGTCTGGAACAAGCTGCCAGAGGTAGTAGTAGAACAAATGACAAAGAACAATACAGCACAGGAACAGGCCCTTCGGCACTCCAAGCCAGTGCCGCTCATGTGCCCAACTAGACTATTCTTTTGTATCCCTCTATTCCCAGTCTGTTCATGTGGTTATCTCGATAAGTCTTAAACGATCCCAACGTGTCTGCCTCAATCACCTTGCTTGGCAGTGCATTCCAGACCCCCACCACCCTCTGTGTAAAATACGTCCTCCTGACATCTGTGTTGAACCTTGCCCCCCTCACCTTGGACCCGTGACCCCTTGTGTTCGTCACCTCCGACCTGGGAAAAAGCTTCCCACTGTTCACCCTATCTATGCCCTTCATAATTCTATACACCTCTATTAGGTCGCCCCTCACCCTCCGTCTTTCCAGGGAGAACAACCCCAGTTTACCCAATCTCGCCACATAGCTAAGACCCTCCATACCAGGCAACATCCTGGTAAACCTTCTCTGTACTCTCTCCAAAGCCTCCACGTCCTTCTGGTAGTGTGGCGACCAGAACTGGACGCAGTATTCCAAATGTGGCCTAACCAATGTTCTATACAGCTGCAACATCATATGCCAACTTTTATATTCTATGCCCCATCCAATAAAGGCAAGCATGCCATATGCCTTCTTCACCATCCTCTCCACCTGTGCTGCCACCTTTAAGGATCTGTGGACTTGGACACCCAGGTCCCTCTGTGTCTCTATACTCCTGATGGTTCTGCCATTTATTGTACAGCTCCCCCTTGCATTAGATCTACTGAAATGCATCACTTCACATTTATCTGGATTAAATTCCATCTGCCATTTCTCCGCCCAAAGTTCCAGCCTATATCCTGCTGTATTCTCTGACAATGTTCATCACTATCCGCAACTCCAGCAATCTTTGTGTCGTCCGCAAACTTACTGATCACACCAGCTACATCTTCCTCCAAATCATTTATATATATATCACAAACAGCAGAGGTCCCAGTACAGAAACCTGCAGAACACCACTAGTAAGAATTTTAACAACACCAGGTTAAAGTCCAACAGGTTTATTTGGTAGCAGAAGCCACACTTATAAAAGTGTGGCTTTTGCTACCAAATAAACCTGTTGGACTTTAACCTGGCGTTGTTAAACTTCTTACTGTGTTTACCCCAGTCCAACGCTGGCATCTCCACGTCATGAACACCACTCGTCACAGACCTCCAACCGGAAAAAGACCCCTCCACTGCTACCCTCTGTCTTCTATGGCTAAGCCAGTTCTCCACCCATCCAGCTAGCTCACCTTTTATCCCGTGAGATTTAACCTTTTGCACCAGCCTGCCACGAGGGACCTTGTCAAACGCTTTACTAAAATCCATATAGACGACATCCATGGCCCTTCCCTCGTCAATCGTTTTTGTCACCACCTCAAAAAACTCAACCAAATTTGTGAGGCATGACCTCCCTCGTACAAAAGAGGCGGGTACAATTTTGTTTTTCAAAAAGCGTTTCGACATTACATGGGTAAGGTGGGTATGGACGGATATGGGCCAAACGCGGGCAACTGGGACTAGCTTAGAGGTTAATAAATGGGTGGCATGGACAAGTTGGGCAGAAGGGTCTGGTGCCATGCTGTAAACATCTGACTCTATAAAGCGACTTCGCAAAATAAATTGGTTTTGACGAAAATCGGATATTATTTAAGGTACAAAGTGCCACAATGAGACAAAGGATGTTTCATGGTGTTTTAAAGCTCCGATCTCGCAAGGGGTCCTTTAACATCTGGTTTACACATGTGCTCTATAGGATTCCTGGATTTTGAGACCAGATCTCACGTTTGCATATCCAGCAAATACCAATATGCTGTTGTCCCCGTGCGTGGTGAGTGCAGCCAAGCTGCTGTCCCCGTGCATGGCGAGTGCAGCTAGCTGTGAAGTATCCAAAAGGATAGACACATCCCAGAATTCCCAACCTGAGGCTTCCCTCTCCTCATACCTGAGTCTGTCGACTAAAGACAGGAATATTATTGGTCAATAACTCCATTATCAGTGCAGTGTGTGATTCCTTGTGTGCTGGAAGATTTTCTAAACAGAACCTGCTCTTTTATCATTTGTTAATAGATTGTGAAATTTCTGCACTGATTAAAATAATGCGTTCTACGTCCCTCCCACTTACCCCATGTTCTTGTCCAGTGAAAATCCTCTCGTATGTTAATGTTAAGCTGACTCCATCCACTCCTCCTTCCATCGCCTGCACTAGTCTGTCCCGGTAGAATTTTGTCAATTGGAACAATTGATAATCATCACAGTTTGTCAGGAACTGAGGGATTGTGGAGTTTGGATCTGTGAACACAAATAGAGAAAAATAAACACGTCAATGAGTTTCTACCCATGTTGTTACACTTCACTTTACAAGAAGCAACGGCAGCCCCGTGAACCGTATTATCAAACACCTTCTGGGAACACAGAAACATTCAGTGAAAGCTTATTTGACCTTACCCCTGTAACAAACTTACCCCAAATCTATGAACATCCATTGTTAAAAAATAAAATCAACATTTTTTTTTAATTGTTCACTTGATATGGGGGTTGCTGGTAAGGCTTGAATTTGTTTTCTGTCCTTAATTGCCATTGGAAAGCTGATGAGGCACTGTCTTGAACCGCTGCACTGTACCTGGTGCTTGTACACTCAGTACTGCTAGGAAGGTAATGCCAGGGCTGCTATCCAGTGACAGTGAAGGGATGGAAGTATAGTTTCAAGCAAGGATGGGTTGTGGATTGGAGGGGAACTTACACAAAGTGGTTTTCCCATATATCTGCTGCCCCTGTCCTTCAAGGGTGGCAGAGGTCATGGATTTGGAAATGTTGAAGGAGCCTTGGTGAGTTCCTGCTGTGCATCCTGTAAGTGATGCATATTGCCATATCTGTGCATTGGTGGCTAAGGGAGTGAGGTGCTGGATGGGCCTCTATTCAATTGGGCTATCTTGTCCTGGATCGTATAGAGCTTTGAGTGTTCATGGAGTCATAGTCATCAAGCAAGTAGCAAATCTAGAAGCTATGGCCCAAACGCAGGCAATTGGGACTAGCTTACTGGTAAAAAACAAATGGCGGCATGGACAAGTTGGGCCGAAGGGCCTGTTTCCATGCTGTATACCTCTATAACTTAATGACTATTGTGCCCAGTTAATGAGCTCATTATTTAATAAAGATATTAGTGCATTAGACGCTATTGAGAGGAAGTTAACTGGTTTGATATCCATGAAGAAGCGGGTTGTCTTATGAGGAAACACTAGACAGACTGGGCTTGTTTCCCCCAGAGTCTAGAAAAGTGAGCAGTGACTTGATTGAAGCCTATAAAATCTGGTATTGACAACGAGGACATGGAAAGGATGTTCCCACTTGTGGGTAAGTACAGAACTAGGGGACACTATTTTAAAACTCAGTTGTCTTTTTAGGTCAGAGATTATGAGATTATGTTTTTCTTTCAGAGGGCTGTGCCCCTCTGGAACGCTCTGTCTCTGAAGCCATCGGAGGCATGGTCACTGAATATTTTAAGATGGAGGGAGATTGATTCTTGTTAGGTAAGCAAATCAAAGTTTGTTGGGGATAGATGGGAACGTTGATTTCAAAACACAAATAGATCAGTGATGATCCTATTGAATAGCAGAGGCAGAAGGGGCCGAATGACCTATTTCTGCTTCTATTTCATATGATCGTATGAATTGCTTGTTCTCACTTTTCCACTTATCTTTCCATTATCCTTGATGGGTTCATGGTACAGACGTTAGGGCCCTTTCTTCTGAAGCCGAGGATGAGAAACCCCACTCCTGTTCCAGCCTTGCTGTTTCACATTGAGCAGCCTCTTATTTCCCTCCTGACCTGACCCAGCACAGAACAATCCAGATATCACTCACTCATGCTTTGTTTTTCACTCCAGTGCTTCAGTTTTAACAGCCCCTCTATGAACATCTTTCCATCTGTGTCACTACTTCAAAACATTGATCTTTTCTGGTCTTTCCTCCTTCTCAAAGATGATGCCACCAGTTCCGGGATATTCTTTCCTCTGATACGAGGGAGCTAACTTACCATTTGTGATTTGGAGGGCTGTAGAAAAATCTGTCGGTTACCCTGACAATAGAATCCCCGACCACCATCACTCTGCTATTTCCATGGCCCACTTGTCAACTGTTGCTCAGGAACACTCTGCTTGAGTCGCCCTTTGTCAACCTTACAATGCCCACTTCCACTTGTCGATTGGACAGTTTGAGTACGTCAGGGCTCCCTCCACCTGTAAATGTGATCTCACTCGAGATCAGGCTTGTTCATCTTTACACCTCGAGGACCATATATGCATTTTTTAAATCACCCAAGAGGCCGAATTTTGGAGAGGTGACGGGTGGAAGGTCCTGATTTTATTTGTCTAACTGCTAATTCGGTTGGAAAGTGGGATATAGACCATTAGCTGCACTGCCGGATTTTCATGTCAGAGTTTTTGACAATTAGCAAAGAAAAACAGGAGGTGGCTCCTAGAGAACCAACTCTCAAAATATTGGCATCCCAATGTAAAAAAAAATGACAAAAGAAAGAAAAATACCTCACGGAACCCCACCCCACTGAGACAGTGTGACCTCCTCCCCCCCGCCCCCCTCCACTGAGACAGAGAACCACCACTTCCCTGAGAGACAGAGCTACCCCGACCCCCACTGTGACACAGAGCATACCCCACCCCTTATCCTCCACTGAGACACAGACGATACCGCCCCTCACCACAGATTTTCTCCCTTTTCCATTCATGAAACTCACTTATAGACACAGAAATCATGGCGCGCACTCTCCCACCCTCTGAGGCGGTGCCTTCGCCAGTGATATGGAGTGTGTGGGAGCCACCACCCCACACAGACACAGGATCACTCTTTCTCCCACACACCCTTTCCCACACACCCTCATTCATTCACATGCCCCTTTAGTCACTGTTATCTCCATGGTCTTACGAAAATGACAAACATTCTGTCTTTGGCCCCAATTGGATTTTACCCTACTCACCTGCCAAGACTTCATCCACCCTGGCCCTGCCACGCCTGTTCCCTCCCACTGGGCTCCAGCCTCACTGCAGTTTGCCCCACCCAGAGATACCTTTGCTTCTTTTTCACAGCAGCCTTCAGCACGCTGTTCACTGCGTCACCAATCATGGATTGTTTCTCCTATTCACACTCGCTGGTCAGTCAATCAGCAGCAATGGGAGAGAGAAACAACCTCTGATTAGAGGAGCAGCTCCAAGCAGAATAGTGAACTGGAACCCAGCTGTTTGACAATTTGAAAACTGCCTCTAGGGCTGCGGAGAGGAGCTTCACAAGTCACAGCCGGCTCCCGGGCCGAGCCTTGGTTAAACCTGCTCTAGATGGTCACCCACTCCAACTTTCGACTCCGTCTCTGTCCCGTTCCCACTTCCTGTGTGAGCGGCAGATACGACAGAAATTATATTTGTATTGTTTTGTGATCCTACCTGCGTCCATTCCCATTCTTTTTGAAGATGTTGAACATTCTCCCCTGTTTGAACCTTCAGCCATGATACTGACAGACGGTCCCTGATTCTGAGACTCTGTAATGAGGATAATATTAATGTCAGGATCAGATGTAAATATTAAAATCAGAAACAGAGCGTAGAGATCTCCACTGATATGTAAAATATATTTCATAATATTACAATCACACATGTTACCACGATATAGTGACAGCTGTTTCATAATATACCAGTCACCCTCATCAGGTCCCTTGAAAAATCCATCCTTCATCCTTTATCCATGCAATCCTCTGCCCCATTTCCAGTTTCCACTTTCCTCTCCAAAGTCATTGAACATGTTGTTACCTCCCAAATCCGGCACCATTTTTGCAGGAGCTCCATACAGTTAAGTTTGCACCCTGCCGCTGCTGTTAAAATCACAATTACTATCCTGTCCGACTCTGACAAAAGTCAGTGAAGTATCTTCATTCACCCGTCTGCAACCTTTAACATGCTTGACCATGTCATCCTTCTCCAACTCTTGCCTCTTGTCGTGCAGCTGAGTGGAAATGCATCAAAGGCCCCTGGTTCAATTCTTATCTATTACTTTACATCCAGAGAATCAGTGACATTGCTTTCTCTTGCCACTCCCACATCATTATCTCTATCATTGGCCCTCTTCTATTCCTCATCAACATGCTGCCCCTCGGTAACCTGGCAACAGGTTCAACATGCAAGCTGCTGATATCCAGCTCTACATTCTCACTGCTCTGAAACTCTGCTTCCTGAATCCTGACTAACTCACACCACGTCTCAGTTCATTCACCCGTGTTCACCAACTCTCACTGTCTCACAGCCTGACAACACCTCAATTTTAAAATGCTCAAACTAGCTTCTCAATCTCTCCATGGCCCCTCTCTTTCTATTCATGCAGCCTACAGCAGCCCCAGAAGCCAGCGACATCTCTACCTTGCCCAATCTGACAAGTTGTATATCTTGAGGATAATTTGTCCACAATCCAGGCCAAGTCCTGAGCTCCGGAATTCCCTCCCGAAGCCTCTCAGCTGCTTTACTTTTCCCCCTTCTCAGATTCACCTTAAAAAGATTAACAATCTGACTAAAATTAGTCACCTGCCCAGCAACCCCTTCGAATGTTTTATGTATTTGTTTTCCCACTGAATTGTTCTCTTGTTGAGTGTCTTGGGATGTTTTGCTACGTTAAAGGTGCTATACAAATGCACGTGGCTCCATATTCTCCACTCGTGTGGATGTGTCAGTGTCTGTGTCCCTATACCTGTATCCCTAATCAAACTCAGCTATTGTCCTCTCCTTTCTCCAATATGGAAATGGAAAAGTGATTCAGTCATTTAATTTCTTCAAATTAGAATTGGAAGTTAATCAACAGCAATAATTTACAACCAAGGTTTAAAACCAGCAATGTAAAATGCAGTTACCCGTTTCACTCTTAATCTCAGAACAACTCAGATTTCCAGAGTGTCTGATTTTGTGAAAAAAAATCCCAAAGCACAAATTCATTCTCCCTGATGGGTCTCTTCAATTTAACACTAAATTTACAATATAATTCTAGCGAGGCTCTGTAATACACATCTGGTCATCTGAACAGATCCGGATTTATTCCTCATCAACACCAATGACCCGGCCTCGCCCACACCGAGCCAGCATCAGTTATTGGGTGAAGCCACACTGACTTTCAAGAGGACCCCAGAAATTTCTCAGTGCCTCGAAATGGCTGCAATGCAAAAGATATCCAGAAGGCCAATGGTGGTGAGCAGGAGGGGGCACTGCATCAAGTAAAGAAAGAGGCAGCAAGAAGAAAGGTGAAAGCAATGCAATGTGCCAGGTGTTGAGGGACACACTATGTGGATCATTGCAAATGTTTTGATGCTGTTTGTCACCACTGCAACAAAAAAGGGGCATTTAACGAAGAACTGCAAAGATGTTAAGAGCAAGTCGAAGGCGGAACAAGGGAATTCAAATTTGAAAAAGCATCAGTCAGCTACACATCACCTGGAGAGCTCAGAGCAGATACAGGAGCAAAGGATTCCATATAATTCCATAAGACTTCGGGTAGTAATGGATAAGGACAAGAGTGGCCCTCGGTTCTATTGGACGAGGGCCAAATACATCCAACTTAGACAGGAACAGGGGAATGCAGACTGGGAGCGGCTCTTTGAGGGCAAATCCACGTCTGGCATGTGGGAAGCTTTCAAAGGCCAATTGATTGAAATGCGGAGCATGCCTGACCCGGAAAAATGAAGGATGGGAATGCCAGAATTCAGGAACCATGGATGACAAGGAAAATTGTAAGCTTAGTCAAAAAGAAAACATACAATAGGTCTAGGCAACTAAAAAACTGACAAAGCCCCCGAGGAATGTGGAGAAAATAGGAAGGAACTTAAACACCAAATTCAGAGGGCTAAAAGGGGCCATAAAACATTTTTAGCAAACAGGGAGAAGGAGGATCCCAAGTCTTTTATGCATGTATTCGGAGTAAGAGGGTAGCCCGAGAAAGAATAGGCCCACTCATGGGCAATAGAGGGAAGTTATGCGTGGAGTCACAGGAAGGCGGCGAGATCCTTAATGAATATTTTGTATCCGTATTCATCAAGGAGATGGGCGTGAAGGATGTTGAGGCCAAGAATAGGTGTGTGAACACTCTAGGGAATGTCAATATATCGAATAAGGAAGTGGTAGGTATCCTAAATTACCTTCACGTAGACAAGTCCCCGGGGCCAGATGGGATCGACCCCAGTTTACTGTGGGAGGAAAGAAACAGGGGAGTAAAAGGATTTCTTCCCATCCTCTTTAACCACAGGCGAGGTTCCAGAGGACTGGAGAGTAGCCATTGTTGATCCCTTGTTTCAGAAAGAAAGCAGGCATAATCCAGGAAATCAAGGGTTGGTGAGCCTAACGTCTGTGGTGGAGAAGCTTGTGGTGAGGATTTGTGCACATTTGGAAGAAATTGACTAGCTTGTGTCAGGCAGCATGGTTTTGTAGGGGGAAGTCAAGTCTCACCAACTTGATTGAGGTTTTTGAAGAAGTGACAAAGATAATTGATGAGGGAAGGGCTGTGGATGTAGTTTATATGGACTGTAGTAAGGCGTTTGACAAGATCCCACATGGCAGACTGGTACAACAACTGAAATCACAAGGAATCGGGTGGGCTGGCTGGATGGAAACAGAACTGGCTTGGTGATAGAAGACAGAGGGCAAAATGTTACGGCTGCGCTTGTCACAAAACCGTAAAATCCAACCAGAGGTCAACGGACCTTTCCATGGTCCGCCCCTCGGCTTTCCGATTCCCCTGGTGGGCGGAATGGGAAAATTCGCCCCAGAGAGCAGCAGGGAAAGGGTACTTTTTTCAGAATGCTAGTAGTGTTCTGCAGGGATCAGTGCTGGGACCTATTGTGTTCGGAGGAAAACGTGAGTAGTCTGATTAGTAAGTTTTTGGGTGACACGAAGATTGGTGGAGAGGGTAATAGTGCTGAGTTTACAACAGGATATAGATAGATTAGAGTCTTGGGCACAGAAATGGCAAATGAAATTTGCTTAATGGAACATTAAGACACAGAGGGATCTGGGCGTGCAGGTCCACAGTTCCCTAAAAGTGGCAACATAGGTGGCCTTAGTTATTGAGAAGGCATATGGCTGGGGCATTGAGTACAAGCGTTGGCAAATCATGTTGCAGCTATATAAAACCTTGGTTCGGCCGCATTTGGAGTATTGCATGCAGTTCTGGTCGCCACACTACCAGAAGAATGTGGAAGCTTTGCAGAGCACAAATAAAGTTCACCAGGATGTTGCCTGGTCTCAAGGGTGTTGGCTGTGGTGAGAGGTTGAATAAACGAGGATTGTTTTCACTGGACAGCCAGTGGCTGAGTGGAGACCTGATAGAGGTTTAGAAACTTATGAGATGCAGAGACATGATGCAAATTCATAAGCGTTTCCCCAGGGTGCGAGTGTCAATAAAAGGGTTCAAGGTGAGAGGGGGGGCAAGTTTGAGACAGATGTGCAGGGGAAGTTTTTCACGCAGAGAATGGTTGGTGCCTGGAACATGCTGCCAGAGGTGGTGGTTGATGCAGGCGCATTCGCAACATTTAAGGACATCTGGATGGGTACATGAATAGGGAAGGAATAGAGGGATATAGACTGAGTAAGGGCAGAAGGGCTTTTTAGTTCAGTTAGTGCATCATGATCGGCACAGGCTTGGAGGGCCGAAGGGCCTGTTCCTGTGTTGTACTTTTCTTTGCTCTAGGAGCACTCTGACAACATGTTTAATGTGAGTGAGGGGCATGTGAAACCTATCTATGCAATAACAGAGGTCTGTGGAAAACAAACCAAGATAGTGATGGACACGGGAGCCTCTGCATCTGTGATCAGTGAAAAGACCAACAAGACAACTTGGGACTCTGACAAGGCGCCAGCCCTTACTCAGACAGGGATCAAACTGCAGATGTACACCGGAGAGTCCATACCATTGCTTCCGGTGTTAGAAATGGACATTGCACACAACAGAAAAGAAGAACACATGTCCGTGTGGTAAAAGGGAAGGAGCCTTATCTATAGGGCATGGCTGGCTCAGTGAAGTTCTGTCGAACTGGGATGAAATAAAGCACACAAAGGTGACAGAGGATGCCATTCAGAAATATTCTGATGAACTGGGCACATTGCGTGGCTCTATAATGAAGTTGTTTGTTGATCCACAGGCTATCCTCCTCGCTTTTTCAAGTACAGGACAGTGCCCTACACCATGAAAGGTAAAGTGAGGGAAGAGTTTGATTCCAAGCCTTTGCAGCCACTCGATGAGTCCATTCAGTTGGGGAGCATCAAATATCCCTGTTATTAAAAATGATGATACTATGCGTACACATGATTACCTGGAGGCCTGGAGTTTCTGTTTTCAAACCGTTCTGGGAACATTGGATAATCTGTGACAAGGTCCAATAATGACTAATGGAAACAAAGCAAGGATTGTGTCGGATCAAAGGAAGCAGCATATAAAGTTGACGTGGATTTATTCTCAGTCAGACAAGGAAGGTGTAGCCATCGATTTCGCTGTGAAACATTTTCATCAGTATCTTTATGGTCTTTCATTCACCATATGCACAGACCATAAGCCATTGATGAGTCTTTTCAGTGAATCCAAGCGCATTCCCCCCAAGGCCTCAGTGAGAATACAGCACTGGGCTCTCACACTGTCACCAAACCAGTATAACATCGTGATCAAGGCTGGCAGGGAAGGACAATGCAAACGCAGACACAGACACATGTAGTCTTCCTTTACCAATGTGCCGACCACAGGAAGAAAATGCTGCTGTGGCAAGGACTGCCAGTGAACTCTGCTTTTGGAGTGGATGACAGACATTCCTGTTTGGATTCTCAACCTACTCCAACACCCATAAATCCACATCAACTTTATATGCTGCTTCCTT
Source organism: Mustelus asterias (assembly GCF_964213995.1). Classification (NCBI taxonomy): domain Eukaryota; kingdom Metazoa; phylum Chordata; class Chondrichthyes; order Carcharhiniformes; family Triakidae; genus Mustelus; species Mustelus asterias. The sequence continues at coordinate 102,436 of NW_027590330.1, read as the reverse complement.
TGATCCGACACAATCCTTGCTTTGTTTCCATTAGTCATTATTGGAACACATTCCTTTCTGGGTTTCAGATTGTATTGCTATTGTAAACTATGTATTAATTCTATAAATGTTAGCCATTGTCTGACAAACATTAAACGTAGTTTTCCAGTCCACCACAGCCAATTTGATCCTCACACCTTCAGTTTTTGTTTTAATTTAATGCCCTAGTTTCTAATGCAACTTAATCACTTTCAAACTTAAATGTAAAATTCTATCATGAATTATACTGTGAATGGCAGAACCCTTGGGAACATTAACATATCTCGGGACCTGGGCGTGCAGGTCCACAGTTCTCACAAAGTGGCAACACACGGTGGCCACGGTGATTAAGAAAGCAAATAACATGCTTGTCTTCATCATCCAGGGCACAGAGTAGAAGAGCTGGGAAATCATGTTGCAGCTATATAAAACCTTGGTTAGGCCGCATTTGGAGTATTGTGTGCAGTTCTGGTCACCACACTCCCAGCAGGACCTGGAGTTTTGAGAGAGTGCAAAGAAAGTTCACCAGCACGAGGGTGTTGATTATGAGGAGATTGAATGAACTAGGATTGTTTACACTGGAAAAATGGAGGCTGAGCAGAGACCAGATAGAGGTCTACAAAATTATGAGGGGCATAGACGGTGGATGTGTCAATTACAAGAGGACACAGGTTCAAGGTGAGGGGGGGAAAGTTTAAGTGAGATGTGCAGGCAAACTGTTTCACGCAGAGAGTGGTGGGTGCCTGGAATGCACGACCTGAGGGAGGTGGTGGAAGCAGGCAGATCGAGTAAGGGCTGGAGGTTTTTTTTTGTTTCGTTCGGGCATCAGGATCAGCACAGGTTTGGAGAGCCGAAGGGCCCTGTCCCGTTCTGTACTTTTCTTTGTTCATTGTTATGATAACACTTTCCGAAAGACTCCTTTACAAGATCATTCATTAACACATTTAGTCTACTGTTTTTCGATTCCCTAGTTGGTTCTTCAATATAATATTCTAGAAAATGGCTCAGGATACTTTCAAACAATTCATCCCCCACAACATTACTAATTAGGTTTCACCGAGTCTTGCACGGTAGCACAGTGGTTAGCACTGCTGCTTCACCGCTCCAGGGTCCCGGGTTCGATTCCCGGCTCAGGTCACTGTCTGTGTGGAGTTTGCACATTCTCGTGTCTGTGTGGGTTTCCTCCGGGTGCTCCGGTTTCCTCCCACAGTCCAAAGATGTGCGGGTTAGGTTGATTGGCCAGGTTAAAAATTGCCCCTTAGAGTCCTGAGATGCGTAGGTTAGTGGGATTAGTGGGTAAATATGTGGGGGTAGGGCCTGGGTGGGATTGTGGTCGGTGCAGACTCAATGGGCCGAATGGCCTCCTTCTGCACTGTAGGGATTCTATGGTTCAGGGAGAGAGAGGGAGAAAGAATGAAAAACAGAGAAAACGCTTCAGAGAGAGAGATCTTCCCTTCCTGCCAAACACCTTGTGACTGACTCCCTCCCTATCTCTTCAATCTTCCCCATTCACTTTTCCTATTCTCCACTGCTCTGACCCATGTGTGGGACAACATTACTTTTCATTGATCAGACTCTGTTCCAACATCAGCAGGAGTTAATTGAGGAGCCTCACCACATCAAGGAACCACAGCAGGTATTTACAAACTTACAGGAACAGGAGTAAGTGAACACTACCGTGTGTTTGCACTTTCGTTCAATGAGATTATTGTTCATTTGTTAGTGAACAGAATCTATCAGGGTGTCAATTCACCGAACAGCCACTACTCAATTTGTCAAAATAATTACAAATTTCAGAAACCATAAATTTGTACAAAGTTTGTTCTAACCACTGCAACCTGCAATTGGTTCCCCTCCACCTCTCAATCCATCTCTGCCTCCCCCCCCCTCTCAATCCATCTCTGCCTCCCCCCCCTCTCAATCCATCTCTGCCTCCCCCCCCCCTCCCCATCCATCTCTGCCTCCCCCCCTCCCCGCCACAACCCTGTCCCTTCTCCCTCCATCCCTCCCCCCTCCCAGGGGTGCAGCAGCTGCTGACAAGGAAAGCCCTCTGCTCTTTGCTAAAATGAGGGGGGACATTTCTGCAAGGTGACGGACTGTGGACTGTTGGCATCCGAGGGAAAAGTCCAGAGATTGAGATGCCAGTGAAATTCTGCATCTTGCAATTCGTATCTTAACCAAATAAACCAAATCAACAAATTGAGGGATGAATTAAAATGCAGCATCCTAAAAATGAACAGAATCTCGAAGGAAACTTAAACAATAAAGCAAACTATAATGAAAGGGGTTAAAAACACACTCCAGCCCTCAGTGCCCTCCAGGTAAGGAAAGCCTCTATGTTGCCAGCAGAGATCACATGCTCCCTTTCACCTGGCAGTGAACATAGCTGCAGTAGATGGGAAAAGAGTTGGGACAGACGACCCACTCAACTTCCCGTTGCCTGGACCTATTAATGGCCAGCTTGGCCAAGTCCAGGAGCAGGCACATGAGGAGCTTCTCCTCCATTCCCGTCCCCCTCCATGACGGGTGCCCAAAGATCGACGCTTGGGGCTGAAGTCCCACCAAAAAAGAAAGTTACACATTTCTCAAGAAACTAAAAATGAAGTGCAGCCTTTGACAACTTACATATATGTGGTCTATGGACTCCACAAGGCTGCAAATTCACAGACGTATTTTTAGTCTGTGAACCAATTCAACCTGTGACTGTATGGTGTTGCTGCAGGGAAACCCCTCCACCCTAAGTCCTGATGATAAGGGGGAGGACTCACTCATGAATGGCCATCCACTGGGGACAATACCTGGCAGACGGCAACAAGACATGCCATGTGTGTCCGGACTGCAGGCAAAGTCAGAGAGGTGAAAGTTGCTCAGTAGAAGCCCAGAAGGGCAAAAGGGCGGAGAGGGGATTTTCATGAGGCACAAACATTGTGGGTACCAGTTCTTCTCTCTCTTTAGAGATAGAGTTTGGGGCTACTGTGACAAAACACGTGTTGCACTGTGAATGTGCACATATCCTCGTATTCAATCAAGCTCTCAGTTTCCTTGCATTTGTTGCTTGTGCGGCTGTAAAAGCAATTTAGTTTCATGTTCCACAAATGTTCACACAGGGCCCAGACTGAATTAACTAAGAGAGATCCATTGCTGTGTTTACTCATACCATTTAGATGGTGTTTACACAGACACGGCCTAGATTGTAATAACTGATCTTTCTATGCAGTGCAGGAGGAGGCCATTTGGTCCATCCAGTCTGTACCGCCCACAATCCCACCCAGACCCTATCCCCGTGTTTACCCTGCTAATCCCCCTGACACTGAGCAGCAACTGAGCCTGGCCAGTGCCCCTGTGCTGCTGATGTTTGGAGAGTGTGAGGAAAGGGCCGCAGACACGGGGAGAATGTGCAGACTCCACACAGACAGTGAGCCAAGGCCGGGAATTGAAGCCGGCTCCCTGGCGCTGGGAGACTGCAGCACCAACCACTGAGCCACCGCGCCGCCCACAATGTAACTGACCGTCCCCGCTCTGTTAATATGATACAAAGACAGGCTGTATTTACACAGGAAACCGACATTTTAATCCTCAAGCTGAATGTTGTTGAAGTTGAAACTTTTTCTGGGCCGTTAATTCCTCACCGTGATTCACAAACCCGGCCCCGGAAATACCCGGATACGCAGCGACAAACTGCTCGCCGATTGGTCAGCTCCCGGTCACGTGCTGTGAGCGGGCAGTGACTTCAGACCCCCCTCTCCAGCAGAAACCGTTAACGGCCGTTCCCACGTGACCGCGAGCCGCTCTCACTGAGTGGGCGGGACCTCACTGCACCCTCATTCTCCATTGGTGCATTCTGCTGTCCGTCAAACGGACACAGCCAATAGGAACCCGCTCTATCAGAATGATTGGCAGCCAGTGTGGGCGCACTCGGGCAGCTTGTGATGACAGTAAGAAGTTTAACAACACCAGGTTAAAGTCGAACAGGTTTATTTGGTAGCAAAAGCCACACAAGCTTTCGGAGCTCTTAGCCCCTTCTTCAGGTGAGTGGGAATTCTGTTCACAAACAGAGCATATAAAGACACAGACTCAATTTACATGAACAATGGTTGGAATGTGAATACTTACAACTAATCAAGTCTTTAAGAAACAAAACAATGGGAGTGGAGAGAGCATCAAGACAGGCTAAAAAGATGTGTATTGTCTCCAGACAAGACAGCCAGTGAAACTCTGCAGGTCCACGCAACTGTGGGAGTTACAAATAGTGTGACATGAACCCAATATCCCGGTTGAGGCCTTCCTCATGTGTGCGGAACTTGGCCTCAACCGGGATATTGGGTTCATGTCACACTATTTGTAACTCCCACAGTTGCGTGGACCTGCAGAGTTTCACTGGTTGTCTTGTCTGGAGACAATACACATCTTTTTAGCCTGTCTTGATGCTCTCTCCACTCCCATTGTTTTGTTTCTTAAAGACTTGATTAGTTGTAAGTATTCGCGTTCCAACCATTGTTCATGTAAATTAAGTCCGTGTCTTTATATGCTCTGTTTGTGAACTAAATTCCCACTCACCTGAAGAAGGGGCTTAGAGCTTCGAAAGCTTGTGTGGCCTTTGCTACCAAATAAACCTGTTGGACTTTAACCTGGTGTTGTTAAACTTCTTACTGTGTTTACCCCAGTCCAACGCCGGCATCTCCACATCAGCTTGTGATGAAGCAGCGACTCGCTGCCACTGGGGACAATCCCAGTCAGCGAGAGTCGGCGCCGTTGAAGTGGAGACTTTTTCTCTTATTTAATTCCTTACCGTTATTCAAAAATTCGGTATGAACGCCACTGGGAAAGCCCCGCACACGCAGTGAGAAACGGCACGGCGCCTGAAGTCCACACTCGAGACGGCGGCGGCGGCTGTTTTTCCGCTCGCCGATTGGCCAGATCCAGGTCACGTGCTGTGCGTCGGCAGTGACGTCAGAACGCCCCCTCCAGCCGCGCGCGGAAACCGTTTAACGGCCGCTTCCAGCCACGTCACTGAGTGGGCGGCACCTCATTGCGTAATCACTCAGATTTACATACAGCATGGAAACAGGCCCTTCAGCCCAACTTGCCCAGGCTGCCCCTGTTTTTAAACCCCTAAACTCGTCCCAATTGCCCACATTTGGCCCATATCCCTCGATACCCATCTAACTAAAAGCTTTTTAAAAGACAAAATTGTACCCGCCTCTACTACTCCCTCTGACAGCTCGTTCCAGACACTCACCACCCTCTGTGTGAAATAATTGCCCCTCTCACCTTCAACCTCTGCCCTCTAAGGTTTAGACTCCCCGACCTTTGGGAAAAGACATGAACAATCCAGCTGATCTGTGCCCCTTTTTATTTTGTAGACCTCTATAAGGTCACCCCTCAGCCTCCTACGCTCCAAAGGAAACAAGTCCCAGTCTATCCAACTCCTCCTCAGAACTCAATCCATCAAGTCCCGGTAGCATCCTAATAAATCTTTTCTGTACTCTTTCTAGTTTAATAATATCCTTTCTATAATAGGGTGACCGGAACTGTACACAGTATTCCAAGTGGGGCCTTACCAATGTCCTGTACAACTTCAACAAGACGTCCCAACTCCTGTATTCAATGTTCTGACCAATGAAACCAAGCATGCCGAATGCTTTCTTCACCACTCTGTCCACCTGTGACCCCACTTTCAAGGAGCCATGAACCCACCCGAGATCTCTTTGTTCTGTAACTCTCCCCAACATCCTACCATTTACTGAGTAAGTCCTGCCCTGGATCACTCTACCAAAATGCATCACCTTGCATTTGTCCAAATTAAACTCCATCTGCCATTCGTCAGCCCATTGGCCCAATTGATCAAGATCCCGTTGCAATCCGAGATAATCTTCTTCACTGTCCACTATGCGACCAATCTTGGTGTCACCTGCAAACTTACCAACCATGCCTCCTATATTCTCATCCAAATCATTAATATAAATGACAAACAACAGTGGACCCAGTACTGATCCCAGAGGACACCGCTGGTCACAGGCCTCCAGTTTGAAAAACAACCATCCACTGGCTTCTGTCATCAAGCCAATTTTGTATCCATTTAACTACCTCACCCTGGGTCCCATGATGTAGGTTGTGCAACAACCTACCATGTGGTACCTTTTCAAAAGCCTTATTGATTCATTGCACAATCCATCACTGCACCCTCATTCTCCATTGGTGCATTCTGCTGTCCATCAGATGAACACAGCCAATAGGAAGCCGCTCCAGCAGAATGATTGACAGCCAGTGTGGGTGGAGTCGGGCAGATTGTGATGAAGCAGCGACTCGCTGTGGATTCACTGCCACTGGGGACAATCCCAGCCAGCAAGAGGCAGCAAGGGCGGCACCTTCCATCCCCAAGCGCAGCATTCGCACCATCCCACTTTCTCTTCCATTTGGGCAGCACCACAAACAGCTTCTTGTTGTTTCTTCCATTGGCAGCACCCCCGGGTGCTCTTGGTGCTCCCGTTCCAGCACCTTTCCTCTTAATGATGGGGGAATGAGGCTCTCATAGCCCAGAATAAACATCCAGCAACACCGCCAACTCCCAGCTTCCACACACTTATCACCGTAACTCCGGGTGCTTTCTACTCATCCTCCCTCTCTGGACAAGTTCCACTCCCTGCCTCATAACCGGATCATTCCGGTGGCTTTCCATACCTGGTTAGCGGAACTTTATCTACTTGTCTGAAATATATTATCAACGTACACCTGCAAATCGAGATACGGAGACCTCATAATTGACCCGAGGGACACATCAAATCGAGGGAGGCGGGAGAGCAAATTGTTCAGGGAGGGAGGAGAGAGAGAGAGAGAGAGAGCAAGTGGTTCAAGGAGGAGGGAGAGGGAGAAAAAGAGGAGAGAGAGGGAGGGCGCAACTGGTTCAGGGAAGGAGGAGGGAGATATAGAGGGAGAGAGAGGAAGAGATAGAATGAGAATTCAGGGAAGTGGAGAGACATATACTCAGGATGGGGCGACATGGTAGCACAGTGGTTAGCACTGCTGCTCCACAGCTCCAGGGACCTGGGTTCAATTCCCGGCTTGGGTCGCTGTCTGTACGGAATTTGCACATTCTCTTCGTGTCTGCGTGGGTTTCCTCCGGGTGCTCCAGTTTCCTCCCACAGTCCAAAGATGTGCGGGTTAGGTTGATTGGCCATGATAAAATTGATCCTTAGTGTCCTGAGATGCGTAGGTTAGAGGGATTAGCGGGTAAATGTGTAGGGATGTGGGAGTAGGGCCTGGGTGGGATTGTGGTCGGTGCAGACTTGATGGGCCGAATGGTCTGTTTCTGCACTGTAGGATTTCTATGATTGATGATCTGTTTTCAGACTAGAATCACCCAGATATACTCAGTGTTGATGCTGTGTGTATTCAGACTGGAATCTCCCAGATATTCTCAGTGTTATAATGCTGTTTATTCAGACTAGAATCTCCCAGATATTCTCAGTGTTGATGGTCTGTATTCAGACCATCAATACTGAGTATATACTGGAATCACCCAGATTTTCAGTGCTGAGGCTGTTTCTTTTCAAACACTTTCTCACCGTTATTCGGTCACCATTTCCTCACGCTCAGACGGCATGCTGATGCATGTGTGTTGAGTGGTCCCGCGCCCTGTTTCCAGTTTGATTCTGCACATGCGCATTGCCGGTCATGACTGTCCCTGCATATGCAAGAAGCCCAAGGGAGGAATTACGCTGCCCCCCTCCTCGTATCCATGGAGCTAGATGTCAATCAGCTGTCCCTGGCCAATAGAGAGCTCAGCCTCATTATGGTCACTGATTGATAGAACGAAACCCAGTAAGTTTGATGTATTACTGTCGCATGTATGAGCATACAGTGAAAAGTATTGTTTCTTGCACAAGGTACAGACAAAGCATACCATTCATAGAGAAGGAAACGAGAGAGTTCAGAATGTAGTGTGACAGTCATAGCTATTTTAGAGAAAGGAGAAGAGATGGAATAGTAGAGGGACAGACAGAGAGAGAGCGCAAATGGTTCAACAACAGAGAGCAACTGGTTCAGGGAAGTGAGGGAGAACAAAATGGTTCAGGGAGGGAGGAGAGAGAGAGAGAGAGAGAGAGAGCAAATGCTTCAGGTAGGGAGGAGAAAGAGCAAATGAAAATTAATCCAAGATGGTGCCACAGACTCCTTGCGAGCTGTGCGCAGCCTACACTCTAATTCTACCTCTCACTCTCATTCTATGGTTCGAAAACTCTATTCGAACTCTTTTAAACTCTCCAGACTTTTGAATGAACCTACATTGTATTAAGTTGATTTTTCTCTGCACCCGAACTCTGACTATAACACCCAACTCTCTACTTTCCTTCTCTGTGTATGGTATGCTTTGTCAGTACAGCACGCAAGAAATAATACTTCTCACTGTATACTAATACACGTCACAATAATAAATCAAATGGCTCAGGGAGGGAGCAAATCGGGTGGCACAGTGGTTAGCACTACTGCCTCACTGCGCCAGGGACCCGGGTTCGATTCCTGGCTTGGGTGACTGTCCGTGAGGGGTCCACACTTTCTCCCATGTCTGTGTGGGTTTACTCGGGATGCTCCAGTTTCCTACCCTGGTCCGAAAGACATGATGGTTCAGTGCATTGGCCATGCTAAATTCTCCCTCAGTGTAGCCGCACAGGCACTGGAGCGTGGCAACTCAGGGATTTTCACAGTAACTTCATTGCAGTGTTAATGTAAGCCTACTTGTGACACGAATAAATCAACTTTAAACAGAAGTGGGCCATTCAGAAGTGTTCTGGAATTCAACATGATCACAGCATTACGATCCCACTTGATATTAACACCTGATAAGTCACATCCAAAGATGGAACACGGCTTCACATATTTGAATAACATTTTGGCGAATTAGCAAGAGCTGGAGGCCAAGGTCTCCGCTCGTCTGAATAGCTGGACAGGACTGCTCTGAGTGCTATCTTACAGGGCGCGAGTTCTCATCATAAACCAGCTGATTGCCTCCATGCTGTGGTAGTGGCTGGTCACTTAGACCCCTTCCCACCTTTGTCATAAACATCCAGAGAACACTCGTAGAGTTCTTCTGAGAGAAAAGACCGCACTGGGTCACTGCTGTGGTTCAGAGTCTCCTGCTGAGGGAGGGCGATCAGGCACTGGTGACCTTCCACCTTCAGACCCTGCAGGGATACCTCCTCGTTGAATCCCCTCCTCAATGGTGTGCCCTGGCGATGTACTTCTTCCGCCAGGTGTGAAATTCCTCTCCCTCCTTCTGAAAGTCTGGGTCATGGTCACCTCAAGGTACATCTCTCCCCTGTCTGGAGTAGCAGCTGTCGTTCGGAAGCCGCTGCTGTGGAATCTGCTCCTCCACCAATACCATTTCAGTTGGCTGGCAGAGAGGAAGGCTGTAACTGCTGTGTGACAGGGTCAGGGACGTTCTGGTGGTGGAGTGGACTGGATGACACCCCACGAGCTTGCTGAGTATGTGGTGGAGGACTTTCAGCTCATGGCCAATGGAATCTATGACCTTAGAAGGGTCGTGCTCGGACACAATGTCATACGTGGTCTCGAGGAGACACAACTGCGTGATGAGATCCCGTCTAAACGTACCTGCTCGGGCGGAACTTCACATTGACCCGAAACCCAGACCTCACTTCCTGGATCAGGCACCCCATAGTTTGAGCTGCCTTGCAGAAATGCCCTCCATGCCTTTTGCCTCAGCACAAAGGGTTTCCTGTCTGGGCTGCTGCTGCACACCTTCCACTACTGTATCCTCACCCATCACCCAGACACGCCTTGGTTCGCCTTGTTGCTGTCTGGCGGCGGAGGTTCCCACTGGAGGTCCCCCTCTGAAGGGATCCTCTTCCAATACATTGGGGACCTGGGGTGGAAGCTAGTGCACGCAGCGATACCACGCAACTGTAAATTGTACCGATTCACTGGCTCACAAGAAACCTGCCCTTCTTGGGATCTTGTGGAGTCCGTGGGCCACGTCTACATTCAATGTCTTCGGCTGCACTCCCTTTTGGTTCCCCCAAATAACTTTCATTGATGATCTGTTTGCACTTCAGTCCTACGCTCCTGATCTACGGGCACCTGGTATGGAGGGGTAGGGGTGAGGAAGGCAGAGGACCTCCCTGTGAACCTGCTCCTGGGCCTGGCTAGATTGGCCATAATTAGGCCCAGGCAGATGGCAACCAAAATGATCGTCCCACACGACTGTCTTCCCCTCGACTGCAGCTACATACGTGGTAGGGTGTCCCTGGAGAGGGAGCATGCTGAGTCCACAAGCACCATTGAGGCCCGGCAGGGGCTGGCGTCCATTATCGATCCCTTGAATCACGTGCTGATTTGATATTTTAAGTTTCCTTCACACATTGCTTTATTTTGCTTTGAGCAGTTCCTGACTTTTTAAGGCGCCACTGCTTTTATTTTGTCCCTCAGTTTATCTGATTTAATGTATTTGGTTTGCCAATAGGATGAGTTCACCTGTGCGCTTGTTGGAAGGAAATTGGGCGCACAAACAATTCACACCAATGGTTTCTGTCCCTGGCTGTTACTCAGGGCCACCCAACTGATTTTACACTTTGATCTTCAAGAACTAAGGGTCATCTCTCACTACTCTACTAATGCCCTCTCTGATATACACAAATTGCCCACCACTGGCTCCCTGTTTTTTATCGTTGCTGTTTCCTCACTTCGCATCTCAATTTCTATCTTCCCTGCATCTGTATTAGTGTGTCTCTCTCCAGCTCACTGTTTTTCCTCTTCTCCCTGACCCCCGTCTGTCTCAGTGTCGGTTCGCCCTGGTCTTTCTCTCCTTTCTGATTAACATATCTCATCGCCTCTGTCTATCTCCAGAATCTGCCTCACATGGACTGATCCCCTCGCCTGGCCCCCCACCCAGCTGCTTTCTCTCCACCGGTTGGTGTCCACACCTCTGTCTCTGGTACTGAGATCAGTCAGATCGTTATCCTGGCAACACAGGAAATCGCTCAGCAAAAATAACTGAAAACGGAAATAACAAAACCACCATCACACACCCTCAGTTCAGTTCAGAGGAAGATTAAGCCAGAACAGTCAACCAGTTCTGTTTAATAATGAAACTGCAATTCCAATATTGCGTGTTTTACGGACCAAAACGTGACACTGTCGGGGGCTTGTGAAATTCAGGCACGGTGTTTCACGAGACACAAACTGCTCCAACTTCATGGTACATCACACAGCCTTACACTGGATAATTGTGCTTGGTGCTCACACACTCCACATCTCACTCAGCATTTCCAACCTCACCTTATCATCTTTTTGTACTTGCTACAGGACCAGAGTAAATGGAACTTCCTCTTACCTTCCTCTCCAGAAAATATATGGCAGCTGTTTGAATGTGAAGGGTTCTCTCTGGCTGGCGCTCTCATAATACTGTGCTGGTTCACCTCTTATAGTTCTTCAGGCCACAATCCCTGCTGAATTGCAACTGTGGATTTTCACAATTAATCCAGCGATCCCCCGGAGATCTGATTATGCCAAAAGAGAAAGAGAGTCAAATAGAGCCAGTGTGAATCAAAATGACAATTTAGCCACATACCCGACATCAAAAGATGCTGAAGGAGAAGCAGGAGTGTTGGAAATGTTTCAATTACAGTATCACCATTCGACATATTAACGAAGTTCACAAACTATCTGATCTCACTGACTCCATCCTCCCCAGGTTACACACTGTCTGATCTCACTGACTCCATCCTCCCCGGGTTACACACTGTCTCATCTCACTGACTCCATCCTCCCCGGGTTACACACTGTCTGATCTCACTGACCCCATCCTCCCCGGGTTACACACTGTCTGATCTCACTGACTCCATCCTCCCCGGGTTACACACTGTCTGATCTCACTGACTCCATCCTCCCCGGGTTACACACTGTCTGATCTCACTGACTCCATCCTCCCCGGGTTACACACTGTCTCATCTCACTGACTCCATCCTCCCCGGGTTACACACTGTCTGATCTCACTGACTCCATCCTCCCCGGGTTACACACTGTCTCATCTCACTGACTCCATCCTCCCCGGGTTACACACTGTCTGATCTCACTGACTCCATCCTCCCCGGGTTACACACTGTCTGATCTCACTGACTCCATCCTCTCCGGGTTACACACTGTCTGATCTCACTGACTCCATCCTCCCCGGGTTACACACTGTCTGATCTCACTGACTCCATCCTCCCCGGGTACACACTGTCTGATCTCACTGACTCCATCCTCCCCGGGTTACACACTGTCTCATCTCACTGACTCCATCCTCCCCGGGTTACACACTGCCTGATCACACTGACTCCATCCTCCCCGGGTTACACACTGTCTCATCTCACTGACTCCATCCTCCCCGGGTTACACACTGTCTGATCTCACTGACTCCATCCTCCCCGGGTTACACACTGTCTGATCTCACTGACTCCATCCTCCCCGGGTTACACACTGTCTCATCTCACTGACTCCATCCGCCCCGGGTTACACACTGTCTGATCTCACTGACTCCATCCTCCCCGGGTTACACACTGTCTGATGTTTTACTACTTTCCCCATGTTTCTGTCCCGGGTCTGTTCACATTTTGGGTGAAAAGCGGAAATTGGCTATTTGCTCTCCGAGCTGAGGATATATGTGCAGAAACAGCGCGTGTTTGAAAAGTGTAACAGTAACAGGAGGTATACTCAGTGTTATAATGCTGTGCCTATTCGGACTAGAATCACCCAGAAACACTCAGGTTTGATGCTGTCCGTATTCAGACCAGAATCTGCACGGTGGCAGTGGTTAGCACCGCTGCCTCACAGTGCCAGGGACCAGAGTTCAATTCCCAGCTTGGGTCACTGTCTGTATGTAGTTTGTACAATTCTCCCCATGTCCACCTGGGTTTACTCCGGGCGCTCCGGTTTCCTCCCACAACCCAAAGATGTGCGGGTGAGGTGCATTGGCCATGCTAAATTGAACATAGAACATTACAGCGCAGTACAGGCCCTTCGGCCCTCGATGTTGCGCCGACCAATGAAACCAATCTAAAGCCCATCTAACCTACACTATTCCAATGTCATCCATATGTTTATCCAATGACCATTTAAATGCCCTTAATGATGGCGAGTCCACTACTGCTGCAGGCAGGGCATTCCACGCCCTTACTACTCTGAGTGAAGAACCTCCCTCTGACACCTGTCCTATATCTATCATCCCTCAATTTAGAGCTATGTCCCCTCGTACTAGCTATCACCATCCGAGGAAAAAGGCTCTCACTATCCACCCTATCTAATCCTCTGATCATCTTGTATGCCTGTATTAAGTTACCTCTTAACCTTCTTCTCTCTAAAAAAAACAACCTCAAGTCCCTCAGCCTTTCCTCATAAGACCTTCCCACCATACCAGGCAACATCCTGGTAAATCTCCTCTGCACCCTTTCCAACACTTCCACATCCTTCCTAAAATGCGGCGACCAGAACTGTACGCAATACTCCAAGTGTGGCCGCACCAGAGTTTTGTATAGCTGCAACATGACTTCCTGGCTCCGAAACTCAATCCCTCTCCCAATAAAAGCTAACACTCAGTACGCCTTCTTAACAACCCTATCAACCTGGGTGCCAACTTTCAGGGATCTATGCACATGGACACCGAGATCTCTCTGTTCATCCGCACTACCAAGTATCTTACCATTAGCCCAGAACTCTGTAATCCAGTTACAATTAAATTTACAATTACAAAATTACAATTGCAATTAAATTACTCCTTAGTGTCAGAGGGACTGGCTATGATAGATGCATGGGGTTGTGGGGATAGTGGTCAGTGCAGACTCGATGGGCCAAATGGCCTTCTTCTGCACTGTAGGATTCTATGATTCTATAATCACCCAGATATACTCAGTGTTGATGCTGCGTCGGAAGCTTTTTCCCAGGGTGGAAGAGTCAATTACTAGGGGCTATAGGTTTTAGGGCGAGGGGCAGGGTTTAAAAGAGATGTATGAGGCAAGTTTTTTTTTGCACAGGTGGTGGGTGCCTGGAACCCGCTGCCGGGGGAGGAAGTTCAAGCAGATACGACAGTGACTTTCAAGGGGCATCTTGACAAATACACGAATAGGATGGGGATAGAGGGATATGGCCCCCAGAAGAGTAGGTTTTTTTTTAGTTCAGGCAGCATGGTCGGTGCAAGCTTGGAGGGCCGAAGGGCCTGTGTCTCTGCTATAATTTTCTTTGTTCTTTTTTTCCGTGTCTATTTTCTAACTGTTTCCTCTTGTGCTCAGGCGGCAGGCCGATACATGCGCAGAGAGAGGAGCCGCACTCTGGTCATGCACACGCATAGTGCTGGTCATGATGGTCCGTGCACATCCATTAACACCAAGGCCGGGGCTTCGATGCTTCCCCTTCTCTGATTGGTGGATCTAGTGTCAATCACCCTCCCTTAAACAGCGAGGAAGCTCAGTCTCATTATGGTCACCGATTGACACAAAATAAAATCCAGAAAATATTAGAGACAAAAGCAGAAAAAAAAATAGGAAAAGGAGAAAGAAACAGGCAACAGTTCAGGCGGAGAGATAGAGAGAGAAAGAGGAAAGTTTTAAACGGAAATTGATAAAGCCTCATCTTTCACTGTCCTTGTGCCAAGATCCATTGGTGTCCATGGCACCAAGGAATTCCTCCCTCCTTTCCTTCCAAACACCTTGTGACTGACTCCCTCCCTATCTCTTCAATCTTCCCCATTCACTTTTCCTATTCTCCACTGCTCTGACCAATTGTGTGGGACAACATTACTTTTCATTGATCAGACTCTGTTCCAACATCAGCAGGAGTTAATTGAGGAACCTCACCCCATCAAGGAACCACACCAGGGATTTACAAACTTACAGGAAGAGGAGTAAGTGAACATTCATTTTCATTCAATGAGATGATTATTCACCCGTTACTGAACACAAGCTGCCAGGTTGATAATTCATCGAACATCCGCTGCTCAGTTTGCTGAAAATTATTACAAATTTCAGAAACCATAAATTTGCACAATTTGTTTTTTCTAACCGCTCAAAACCACAATTGGTTCCCACCTCCATCTCTCACTCCCTCTTTCCTTTTCCCTTCTTCTCCCGCCTTTTCCCTCCCCCTATTCTCCCTCCCAGGGGTGCAGCAGCTGCTGACACAGGAAAACCTTCTGTTCTTTGCTAAAATGAGGGGGACATTTCTGCAAGGTGACTGAGACTGTGGGGCGCTGGCATGCGAGGGAAAAGCTCAGAGATTGAAATGCCAGTGATATTCTGCATCTTGCAACATGCATCTTAACAAAATAGACCAGATCAACAAAGGGATAACTTCAAATGTGGCTTCTTAAAAATGAGCAAAATCTCAAAGAAAACTTAAACAAAGCAAAATATGATGAAATGAGTTCAAACACCCTCTGGTCCTCTCAGTCCCCACCAGGTAAGGAAAGCTTTTATGTTTCAGGGAGATATCGCATTCTCCCATTCTGGGCACACCTGGCAGGGAACATAGCTGCCAGATCACTAATATCAAGATGGCTATGGCAGGTGAGGACCTACAAACTACCATTATCACAAAAGAGGTATGTTGGGCAAACTAATGGGTTAAAGGCAGACAAGTCTCCTGGCCCTGATGGAATGCATCGCAGGGTACTAAAACAGATGGTGGCGAAAATAGCAAATGCATTATGTGGTCGGGAAAATGTTTGGATCTATCAAGGAAGAAATAGCGAGGCATCTGGATAGAAATTGTCCCATTGGAAAAACACAGCATGGGTTCATGAAAGGCAGGTCATGTTTGACTAATTTGGTGGTATTCTTTGAGAACATTACATGCTCAGTGGACAATGAGGAACCTGTGGATGTGGTGTATCCGGATTTCCAGAAGAAATTTGACAAGGTGCCGCACCAAAGGCTGCTGCATGAGATAAAGGTGTGCGGTGTTACGGGTAATGTCATGGATAGAGGATTGGTTAACTAACAGAAAGAAAAGAGTGCGGGTAAATGGGTGTTTTTCTGGTTGGCGATCAGTGACTAGTGGTGTGCCTCAGGGATCAGTGTTGGGACCGCAATTGTTTACGATTTACATTGATGATTTAGAGTTGGGGACCGTGTAGTGTGTCAAAATTCACAGATGACACTATGATGAGTGGCAGAGCAAAGTGCGCAGAGGACGCTGAAAGTCTGCAAAGGCATATAGATAGTCTAAATGAGTGGGCGAGGGTCTGGCAGATGCAGTACAATGTTGGTAAATGTGAGGTCATCCATTTGGATAGGAATAACCGCAAAATAGACTCTTGTTTAAATGGTAAAAAATTGCAGCATGCTGCTGTGTAGAGGGACCTGGGTGTCCTTATGCAAGATTCACAAGCAGTTGGTTTGCAGGTGCAAAAGGTAATTAAGGCAAATGGAATTTTGTCTTTCATTGCTGGAGGGATGGAGTTTAAAAACAATGAGATTACGTTGCAGCTGTATAAGGTGCTGGTGAGGCCACACCTCGTACAGTTTTGGTCTCCTTACTTGAGGAAGAACATATTGACAGGCTGCAGAGGAGATTCACTAGGTTGATTCCAGAGTTGAGGGTTGGCTTATGAGGATAGACCGAGTAGACTGGGGCTGTACTCATTGGAATTCTGAAGAATGATCTTGTAGAAACATATAAGATTATGAAGAGAATAGATAAAATAGAAGCAGGGAAGTTGGTTCCACTGGCAGGTGAAACTAGAACTAGGGGGCATGGCCTGAAAATAAGGGGAGCAGATTTAGGACTGAGTTGAGGAGAAACTCCTTCACACAAAGCGTTGTGAATCTGTGTAATTCCCTGCTCAGTGAAGCAGTTGAGGCTGACTCATTGAATGTTTTTAAGGCAGGGATAGATACATTTCTGAATAAAAGGAATTAAGGGCTATGGTGAGCAAATTCAGCTGAGACCACGAAAAGATCAGCCATGATCTTATTGAATGGCGGAGCAGGCTCGATTGGCCAGATGGCCTATTCCTGATCCTAGTTCTCATGTTCTTATAGCTGCAGGAGATGGGTAACTGGACGACCCACTCGAACTCCCGTTGCCTGGACCTAGATTAGCCCACCTACCTGACATCAAAAGAAGATTCAACAGGAGTGTTAGAAGTGTTTCAATTACTGTATTCTCATCAGAAACATTAATAAAGTTCACAAGCTATCTGATCTCAGAGGCTCCATCCTCTCTGGGTTACACACTGTCTGATTGCACTGACTCCATACTCTCCGGGTTAGACACTATCATCTCATTGGCTCCATCCTCCCCGGGATACGCACTGTCTGATCTCACTGCCTCCATCCTCCCCAGGTAATACACCGTCTGATCTTAATGGCTCCATCCTCCCCGGATGACACACTGTCCGATCTCGCTGACTCCATCTTAGCCAGAAAGAAAGTGGAAATTCCCTATTTTTAAACAAGCTCTTCACAATACAGGGAAAAATGCCATTTTCCTTCTTAACTCCTCATAGAATCCCTACTGTGCAGAAGGAGGCCATTCAACCCATCAAGTCTGCACCAATCACAATCCCACCCAGGCCCTATCCTTGTAACCCCAGGTATTTTCCCTGCTGATCCCCTTGACACGAAGGGGCAATTTAGCATGACCAATCAACAGAACCTGCACATCTTTGGAGTGTGGGAAGAACTGGAGCACTCGGAGGAAACCCATGCAGACCCGAGGAGAATGTACAAATTTCGCACAGTCACACAAGCCGGAAATCGAACCTGATTCCTTGGTGCTATGAGGCAGCAGTGTTATAACCATTGTACCACCTGTATCTGAGGTCATCATTGCAGATTAGAGAGCAGCTTCCTCGATGGTCAACTGATGGAATGCGACTGGGCCGGATGGGGTACCCAGACAAGCACTCAGATCATGCTCAGATCAGCTGGTGGGGGTATTCGCAGACATTTTCAACATCCCTTCACAACAATCTGAGGTCCCTATCTGCTTAAAGAAAACGACCATTATCCCAATACCAAAGAAAAGCCTAGCAGCATGCTTAATGACTATTATTCAGTGGCTCTGACATCCATCATTATGAAATGTTTCGAAAGGCGAGTCATGGCATTAATCAATTCCAGCCTCCCGACTGCGTGGATCACAACAGTTCGCCTACCACCACAACTGGTCCGCAGTAAACACCATCTCCCTGGCCCTGCTCTCAACGCTGGAACACTAGGTAACAAATACACCTATGTCAGACTCCTATTGATTGACTGCAGCTCAGTCTCCAACACCACTATTCCTACGAAACCCATTTCCAAACTCAGTTGCCTGGGCCTCGGCTCCTCCCTCTGCGACTGGATCCTGAACTTCTTAACCAAGAGACTACAATCAGTAAGGATAGGCAACAACACCTTCTCCACGATCTTCATCAACACCAGTGCCCCACAAGGCTGTGTTCTCGGCCCCCTACTATATTGATTATACACCTATGACTGTGTGGACAAATTCCCCTCCAACTCGATTTTCAGGTTTACTGATGACACCACCGCAGTGGTGTCAATGACAAGACTGAGTGCAGGAATGAGATGGAAAATCTGAAGAAGGAGCGACACTCCAAAAGCTTGTACTGCCAAATAAACCTGTTGGACTTTAGCCAGGTGTTGTGAGACATCGTACTGTGCCCACCCCAGTCCAACGCCGACATCTCCACATCAAGATTGTGATGAAGCAGCGACTTGCTGTGGATTCACTGCCATTGGGGACAATCCCAGCCAGCAAGAGGCAGCAAGGGCAGCACCTTCCGTCCCCAAGCGCAGCATTCGCACCATCCCACTTTCTCTTACATTTGGGCAGCACTACAAACAGCTTCTTGTTGTTTCTTCCTTTGGCAGCACCCCCGGGTGCTCTTGGTGCTCCCGTTCCAGCACCTTTCCTCTTAATGATGGGGGAATGAGGCTCTCATAGCCCAGAATAAACATCCAGCAACACCGACAACTCCCAGCTTCCACACACTTATCGCCGTAACTCCGGGTGCTTTCTACTCATCCTCCCTCTCTGGACAAGTTCCACTCCCTGCCTCATAACCGGATCATTCCGGTGGCTTTCCATACCTGGTTAGCGGTTACCGGAACATTATCTTCTCGTGTGAAATACATTATCTTCACATTCCAGCGGGAACATCTTTATCTCCAGGCAAAGGCAGCCTTGACAGAGCATCTGTATAGATGTGTCTCTCTGACTGACAGCACCAACACCCAACTCTGCAATCAAACTGCTGCCATGGACAGTATCCCAGTGAATGGTCCAAGGATGGAAGATAAAATATAGGAATTATGAATGGGAGTCAGTAATTCAGCCCTTCGAGCTCCGTCACAACATCATCATGGCAGAGCTTTTAATTTCTTGACATAAAGACGATGCCTAAGCCTTCTTTTTCCACCCGAGCAAACGTTTCCTCAGCTTTCGTCAATGATCTAGAAGCGAATACTATGGATCTTCCTCTCCGTTTGACATAACATTAGACAGGACAGCCCCAATCCCATTGGGCGAGGAGTCGCATTTAAGCTGCAGGGGTAACTTTGGGTTAAATTGAACTAGCATTTCCAATCTATTCAAAGCCTGCTTTACCGCCAGAGAAGCCTCCTTTTTTAAATTCACTTCCACGGCTCTCCTTTCACCAGCAACTGGAGCATCAGTTTCAATGTTGTCACCAGCTCCGGATTGAGCTTGTTGTCATAGTAATTGATTAGACCCAAAAACAACCTGAATTGGGACACATTGTCTGGTCTTGGGGCCTTCATGATTTCCTCCATCTTGGGCCTTGTGTAATTCATTGCCGTCAATTTCATGACCCAGGCGTTCAATGGAGTCCTTGAAGAACTCATATTTCTCTCTTGATTTGCAGGCCGTGCTCCTGCAACCTCTAAGGTATTCTCCAAGTACTTGGAAAATAGTCGAATCCATGAGCAAGATCTCATCCAGGTAAGTCTGGACTCCTGTCATTCCACTCAGGATTTGGTCCATGGCCTTCTAATCGAGATAAGGGCACACGTAATCAAGATGGGGGCACGCCCGGTTCAGACAGGGGGGGGGGGGCACGCCCGGTTCAGATGGTGGGGGGGGGGGGGGGAGGGGCACGCCCGGTTCAGACCGGGGGGAGGGGTGGGGGTGGGGCGGGGGCACGCTCAGTTCAGACAGCAGGGAGGCACTCCGGGTTCAGACAGGGGGGGGGGGGGGGGGGGGGGACTTGAATACATTCTGTCAACTAATCTTCTCGTCAACTTTTGACAATCTGAGTGATTTATACAGTAAATGGAAGAACCCATCGGAATATTGACCTACAGAGGGATCTGTGTGTACAAGTCTACAGATCCGTAAAAGTGGCAACCCAGGTGGATGAGGTGGTCAAGAAGGTAGACATCATGCTTGTGTTCATCGACCGGGACATGGAGTATAAAAGTTGGCAAGTTATGTTACAGCTGTATGAAACTTTAGTTGGCCACATTTGAAAATTGCGTGCAGTTGTGTTCGCCACACTACCAGAAAGATGTGGATGCTTTGGAGAGGGTGCAAAGAAGGTTTACCAGAACATTGCCTTGTCAAGGAGGGTTAAGTTATGAGGAGAGGTTACATAAACACAGATTGTTTTCACTACAAAAGGGGAGGCTGAGGGGTGACCTGATGGAGGTTTACACAATTATGAGAGGCATCAATATGGTGGATAGTCAGAGACTTTTCTCCAGAGTCGAATGGTCAACTACAAGAGGGCACAGGATGAAGATGAGAGGAGCAAAGTTTGGGGGGAGGTGTGTGGGGTAGGTTTTCACACAAAGGGTGGTGGGTGCCAGGAAGGCACTGCCAATGGAGGTGGCAGAAGCAGGCATATTACCAATGTCCAAGGTGTACCTTGATAGACACATGAACAAGAGACAAACAGAGGAATAGCAACTGCGTATGGGCAGTAAGTTCTGGGTCTGAATAAGGATTAGGAGTCGCCACAGGCCTGTTGGCTGGTTACTGTGCTGTACAGTTCTTTGTTCTTCTTTGTATATGGAGATTAAAATCACCCGTGATTATTGCAGTATGTTTTTACAAGACCCCATTATTTTTCCTGTATATTTTGTCAGAGATTCTGAATATTGTTAGGGGCCTATAAATGATTCCCACAAGTGATCTTTTAACTTTGCTAATTCTTATCTCTATCCAAGCTGATTCTGCTTCTTGATCATTTGAACTCAGTTCACCTCTCGCTGCTGTACTGACATCTGTTACTAACAGTGAGACTCCACCACCATGTCCTGTCCTCCATTTACTGTCATCCACTCACTCTCCCCCCTTTCACAAATCAATGGATGCTGTGTCCGGGGAGAGCTGTGCACATCTGAGGAGGAGGAGAGGACCTCAGAGGTTGAACCATAACATTATTCCCCCACACCCTCAAAATAAGGATCTGTGGGACTGACGTGCCATTGCTCAGGGATCAGAGAGAGAAGCAACAGGAGCAAAGGAAAAGCAATTTTCCTTATTCATAACTGACACCAATAGTAATGGGCAGAGTATTTTATATAAATACCAGTGGTCAAATTATATTGTTGAATATTCAGTTATTATAAACACAATCTCATACAATCTGGTACTTATTCCAGTTTCTGTATTTTACAGTCCGGATTCCTCAGAGCCACAGACAGCAGTTTCACTCCTGAATCTCCCAGTTTATTGTAACTCAGATTCAGATCTATCAGTGAGCGGTTTGTACTGAGAGCAGAGGCCAGGTCCTCGGCACAAGAATCGGAGAGATCATTACCATTCAGACTGGAGATCAGAGAGAGGAAAATAACAGGAATCAGGGTAAATCAACAGTGTTTTTAAGAATAAGATCATTAACAATAATAATGTACAGCGCGGGACACTCAAGAAACACAACTTCAGTTGATACAGAAGGCAAAATTCTATTAATGCTGTAAATCTGAAATATAAATAAATATGTTGGAAACTCTCATCAGGTCAGGCAGCATCTGTGAAGATAGAAACAGATTTAGTTTCAGTTCAATTAGCAAAAATTAGAAATTGGAAATAGCAGTGAATTAAATTGTTTTAAGTGACAGGGAGCTGGGGATGGGTGGGTGACAAGGAAAGAACAAAATGGAAGAGCCGGAGCGTTTAAATGACAAAAAGGGTGATGGTGAAAGGGAAGAGCACAGGATTCCCATGTCCTTACCCTGAGTCACAGGGAGGGGACATGGGATGGTCAGTGGCTCAGGAATGGAGTGTGTGGTGGGGTTGAAGATGATGTGAGAGAAACCTTTCTCACACTGCCAGTGGTTCAGGTCTGGAATTCACAGCCAGGAAGTGTGGTGGAGGTCGGCTGCATCGAAACAGTCAAAAAGGAATTAGATGATTATTTGAATATAAACAATGAGCGAGGATACGAGAAAAAGGCTGGAGAATGACACAAATTCCTCATGCTAATTTGGTGAGCTGGTGCAGACACGATGGGCCAAATGGCCTCATTGTGCACCGTAAGAATTCTGTGAAGATATTGGTTGGAAATATTTCGGTGTTTCAACTGGAAGTTGGTGGTGTTGCAGTGTGGACAGTGTTAGTAGCCATAGTCCTCAATGAAATATTAATATTTCTCTCCAATAGAGAGAGACAATTAGTTACATGTAGCTTCAGGGACACAACTTAGTAAATGTGGGGCAATGGGAGGAGATGGGATTCCATGAACCCCACAGCGGTAAGAGGACCAAACCCTCAACATTAGCGTCATTCTACATCACACTCGAGACACCGAAACAACTGAACTAACCAACTCCACACTATTGCCAGAACCGGCACATTAATATCTGACAGGTGAGGGGATTCCATCCACTCAGGCAGCACAGGCAGAATCACTGAATTGGGCTCTATGTTTCCGATCATGGTCAAAGCACATTCCAAATGGTTGGAGATACATCAGATGAACTCCACCACTTCCCAGGCTACCACTGAGAATCTACGACAAAGTTTCAGCACGCACAGGATACCTGAAATCCTGCTCTCTGACAATGGCACTACCTTCACAAGCATCGACTCTCACACCTTCATGCTTTTCAATGGCATCAAACACATTAGGACAGCCCCCTATCAAATGGTGCAGAGTTTTAATCTGGGCATTAAGAAGCAACCTGCGGTGTCCATAGAGACCAAACTGGTGCGATTTCTATTCAACAACAGGCCAACCTCTCATACAACAACTGGAATCGCCCCAGTGGAATTATTAATGGGACGGAGGCTTCAAACAAGACAAAGTTTACTTTTCCCAAACCTGGCAGCATGGGTGGAGTCCCAACAGAAGACCCAGAAAAAGAACCAGGATTCTGTGCAAACAGAAAGAGCATTTAAGACCTGTGGCCCAGTCCATGTCAGGAACTTGAAGGACAGCATCCATTGGGTCCTCAAGATTATAACAGAAAAGACAGGGCCCATGTTGTACAAAGTCCAAGTGCAGGTCAAGATAATCAGGAAACAGATGAACCATCACCGGAATAGGGAACCTGTGTCAGTACAGGCGTCAGTACCAGTCACAGGCATGGCCATTGCCAGCGACGAGCCACAGATGGAGATCAGCCGGGGGGGGGGGGGGGGGGGGGGGGGTTGAAAATCAGTTGGCTCCACTCAGGCCAGCAGTTGTTGACTCAGGGCCTATTTACACTCTACAGCAGTCGAGCGGCACTCAATTGCCACTGTAAATAAATGGGTGCTTGGTGATGGAAAACTGGCCTTGGTAAGATTACTACACCTTGATATTATTTATTTTCATGGATATTAAAATAGTTTTAAATTCAATGAGCAGGCTCCGATATCTGCACTGGCTTTTTATGAGAACAAGGTTAAAGTTTTCTCACTCTGCGTCTTCTTTCTTCAATCATTTATCTAATTCCATTGAAGGATGTGGGGTCTGTTCTGACCCGCTGCCCAAACCATCCCCTCCCAGTTTAACGCACTGTTTGATCCAACAATTCAATCCTGATGGTACCACAAGTAACCCGTTGTGTGTTACTGAATGGGTATTTGTTTCCTAACCACACAATCCTTCAGAACATGAACAGTGCTTTCTTTCCTTTAACAGGATTTATTATCATTTTAATGAATGGAATTGACAGGATCTTATAGAGAAGGAATTATCAGTTGAGGTAAATCAACAAATGGGGGCAGCATATTAAATTATACCCAATGCTGATTTAGTCTCAGAAATATAACCAGTTGAACTAGTCTATCAGCAGCTCAGTCCTTTCATCTCAGGCATTTTTTAAAAATCCAATACAATCAAATCAAGTCCAATTCAGAGTCTCAACAAGTTGAGACATTCCCGATCCAAGCTGACAAGACAGGGCTCTCACCTCCTGTCTTGGGCTTGATCTACATGAGCCAAGCTGATTGGAGTAGGCATTGCACCTCCTCCACGGCTTGATGTCATTTGCATCTGAGCCAAAAGGCCGAGATGCCGCTTTTAAAAATTGCTTCAAATGAAGCTAAAATGTAACCTAATGACTTCAACCAAGTACAGCATGACGATACTACACTTGATCTTAGCCAAAAGGCCGAGAAGCGATCTCAGGTATTAGCCTAACAATTACAGCGCAGCTCCATCTGGAGCCATTGTGGGCGGCTGGAAAGGAATTCAAAGCTGAACACACTGAGCTCCAACTAACCTCATTATAGCGGCCTGTAAAAACATATTCAAACTGAATCCAACATTTACTGATTTCTGTATCAAGAATCAGTCTCAGCATGACCATCTGTCATTAATGTCCTACTCGATTCAAATCTGTCGCTTTTAAATCCAAAGTGTATTATCTCACATTGTGCCCCAAGAAGCTCCTTCCACAATCTCGTCACTGTCTGTGGAGACCCTGTGCTCCCTGTCCCTGGTTAATCGCATCACCTCTTATTTAAAATGAGAGGTTGGTGGAGAATAGAAAGAAGTTGAGCTGTGAGGGGTCCCAGTGTTGAATAAACTGTTTCTCAGTCACTGTCTGAGCTCACAGTGAGATAACAGCTACAGCCACAAAGGATGGATTCACTGCAGGGAGCTCATAGTTCGACAATAGCTACAGCCGCAAAGGATGGATTCACTGCAGGGAGCTCACAGTTAGATAATAGCTATAACTGCAAAGGATGGATTCACTGCGGGGAGCTCACAGTTAGATAATAGCTACAGCTGCAAAGGATGGATTCAATGTGGGGAGCTCACAGTTAGATAATAGCTACAGCTGCAAAGGATGGATTCACTGCGGGAGCTCACAGTTAGATAATAGCTACAGCTGCAAAGGATGGATTCACTGCGGGAGCTCACAGTTAGATAATAGCTACAGCTGCAAAGGATGGATTCACTGCGGGAGCTCACAGTTAGATAATAGCTACAGCCGCAAAGGATGGATTCACTGCGGGGAGCTCACAGTTAGATAATAGCTACAGCCGCAAAGGATGGATTCACTGCGGGGAGCTCACAGTTAGATCATAGCTACAGCCACAAAGGATGGATTCACTGTGGGGAGCTCACAGTTAGATAATAGCGACAGCTGCAAAGGATAGATTCACTGCAGGGAGCTTGCAGTTAGATAATAGCAAAAGCCGCAAAGGATGGATTCACTGCAGGGAGCTCACAGTTAGATAATAGCGACAGCTGCAAAGGATAGATTCACTGCAGGGAGCTCACAGTTAGATAATAGCTACAGCCACAAAGGATGGATTCACTGCGGGGAGCTCACAGTTAGATAATAGCTACAGCTGCAAAGGATGGATTCACTGCAGGGAGCTCACAGTTAGATAATAGCTACAGCCACAAAGGATGGATTCACTGCAGGGAGCTCACAGTTAGATAATAGCTACAGCTGCAAAGGATGGATTCACTGCAGGGAGCTCACAGTTAGATAATAGCTACAGCTGCAAAGGATGGATTGACTGCAGGGAGCTCACAGTTAGATAATAGCTACAGCCGCATAGGATGGATTGACTGCAGGGAGCTCACAGTTAGATAATAGCTACAGCTGCAAAGGATGGATTCACTGCGGGGAGCTCACAGTTAGATAATAGCTACAGCCGCAAAGGATGGATTCACTGCGGGGAGCTCACAGTTAGATAATAGCTATAACCGCAAAGGATGGATTGACTGCAGGGAGCTCACAGTTAGATAATAGCTACAGCTGCAAAGGATGGATTCACTGCTGGGAGCTCACAGTTAAATAATAGCTACAGCCGCAAAGGATGGATTCACTGCAGGGAGCTCACAGTTAGATAATAGCTACAGCTGCAAAGGATGGATTCACTGCAGGGAGCTCACAGTGAGATAATAGCTACAGCCGCATAGGATGGATTGACTGCAGGGAGCTCACAGTTAGATAATAGCTACAGCTGCAAAGGATGGATTCACTGCAGGGAGCTCACAGTTAGACAATAGCTACAGCCGCAAAGGATGGATTCACTGCAGGGAGCTCACAGTTAGATAATAGCTACAGCCGCAAAGGATGGATTCACTGCAGGGAGCTCACAGTTAAATAATAGCTACAGCCGCAAAGGATGGATTCACTGTGGGGAGCTCACAGTTAGATAATAGCTACAGCCGCAAAGGATGGATTCACTGCTGGGAGCTCACAGTTAGATCATAGCTACAGCCGCAAAGGATGGATTCACTGCGGGAGCTCACAGTTAGATAATAGCTACAGCCACAAAGGATGGATTCACTGCAGGGAGCGGAGGACATAGAACATAGAACATAGAACAGTACAGCACAGAACAGGCCCTTCGGCCCACGATGTTGTGCCGAGCTTTATCTGAAACCAAGATCAAGCTATCCCACTCCCTATCATCCTGGTGTGCTCCATGTGCCTATCCAATAACCGCTTAAATGTTTCTAAAGTGTCTGACTCCACTATCACTGCAGGCAGTCCATTCCACACCCCAAACACTCTCTGCGTAAAGAACCTACCTCTGATATCCGTCCTGTATCTCCCACCACGAACCCTATAGTTATGCCGCCTTGTAATAGCTCCATCCACCCGAGGAAATAGTCTTTGAACGTTCACTCTATCTATCCCCTTCATCATTTTATACACCTCTATTAAGTCTCCCCTCAGCCTCCTCCGCTCCAGAGAGAACAGCCCTAGCTCCCTCAACCTTTCCTCATATGACCTACCCTCCAAACCAGGCAGCATCCTGGTAAATCTCCTCTGCACTCCTTCCAGCGCTTCCACATCCTTCCTATAGTGAGGTGACCAGAACTGCACACAATATTCCAAATGTGGTCTCACCAAGGTCCTGTACAGTTGCAGCATAACCCCACGGTTCTTAAACTCCAACCCCCTGTTAATAAAAGCTAACACACTATAGGCCTTCTTCACAGCTCTATCCACTTGACTGGCAACCTTTAGAGATCTGTGGATATGGACCCCAAGATCTCTCTGTTCCTCCACAGTCTTCAGAACCCTACCTTTGACCCTGTAATCCACATTTAAATTTGTCCTACCAAAATGAATCACCTCACATTTATCAGGGTTAAACTCCATTTGCCATTTTTCAGCCCAGCCCAGAATAATCTCCCTGGGAGGCAACACATTTAAATGGAAGGAAGAAAGAGACACTTCACAATCAGTTCAGAAACTACATTTCTACTTTACCTCAATCACACCGGCTTTACTGTCACTGTGCATATCCTGTCTTTGTTAATTCACTGCAGCCAATTCCTGGTTATCTCAGTAGAAATGATACCGATCATCTGAGCTGGCCCTGTTTATAATACCTGTGTCTGGGTTTCACCCTCTGGTAAAAGCTGTTATGAGATATTTAGAGTTTCTATTAATGGGAGAGAGAAACCAATTGAACCAGTTTGACAAGTACGCACCCAATTCAGCTGGAAGCAATGTTTAAGGCTGGTTAGAAAGGTTATCATTTCCAAATCAGTAAGTGCAGTGAATTTCTATCTGTAACATTACAAAAAGTCACAGTGTTCACCTGACATTTTAACTTTTAGCCAAACACTTGAGCATGCATTCATTACATAATAATAATTCAGTATTGGTTGGAGCAGGGAGATGCAGACTGTGCAGCTAAACTCTGTATGTTGACGGCGCCAAAACTCCTAAAATTAATTCCCTGTAATTTCAAAAATGAAACATTCCCCATATGATACAGTAAATGTTATGGTAAAACCCATATCAAGGAAGGTCCAGGGCCCAGCCCCGTCTGAACTGGGATGTGGGAATGTTCTGATTCACCTCATTCCATCCCTCTTAAAAATGAAAAATAATGGTGTGGAACAGGAGTGGTCTGATTCTGGGAGCCTCACTGTTAAACAGATCACCTTCATCACTGCTCCAGCTCAGTCACTGTATAAAACCACAAGGAAAGGGAATGGCTACAACTGCCCATGTAACATAGTCTGACTGAGAAAATGCTTTAAAATAAAGAAATACATAAAGTACAGGAGCAGACAAATCTTACCTTGACCTGCAGATTCTCTGCTTCCGTGTCGAGTCTGCTAGTTTTCTCTTTGTAAGCTCTTTGCGACCAAACGTAATGTTGTTCCTGGTTTTCTTTCAGCAAATCACAGTTCAGTAATTGGATCTGGTCTCTGTAATCTGAGATTTGTATTACATCTCGATGGGTTGAATGGTTCCTGCAGTGCTGAAACGACTCTGACTCTGTCTCCGTCCTCCGACTGGTCGTTGCGATTTAGAAAATATATAATTGAGCCAGTTTAAAAACTCTTTGAGCTATGAACAAAGTTATTTCCAAACAATTTGGAATTAATTGCCGTCACACAGTGAGTTCAATAGGAGTCACAGAGGTCATAGAGGTTGAGAGCATGGAAACAGGCCCTTCGGCCCAACTTGTCCATGCCGCCCCTTTTTCTTTAAACCCCTAAGCTAATCCCAATTGCCCGCATTTGGCCCATATCCCTCTATACCCATCGTACCCCTGTAACTATCTAAATGCTTTTTAAAAGACAGAATTGTACTCGCCTCCACTACTACCTCTGGCAGCTTGTTCCAGACACTCACCACCCTCTGTGTGAGAAAAATGCCCCTCTGGACACTTTTATATCTCTCCCCCTCACCCTAAACCTATGCCCTCTAGTTTTAGACTCCCCTACCTTTGGGAAAATATATAAACTATCTAGCTGATTGGTGCCCCTCATTATTTTATTGACCTCTATATGATCACCCCTCAGCCTCCTGCACTCCAGAGAAAACAGTCCCAGTCTATCCAGCCTCTCCTTATAACTCAATCCATCAAGTCCCGGTAGCATCCCAGTAAATCTTTTCTGCACTCTTTCTAGCTTAATAATATCCTTTCTCTAATAGGGTGACCAGAACTGCACACAATATTCCAAGTGTGGTCTTACCAATGTCTTGTACAACTTCAACAAGACATTCCAACTCCTGTATTCAATGTTCTGACCGATGAAACCAAGCATGCGGAATGCCTTCTTCACCACTCTGTCCACCTGTGACTCCACTTTCAAGGAGCTATGAACATGTACCCCTCGATCTCTTTGTTCTGTAACTCTCCCCAACGCCCTACCATTAACTGAGTAAGTCCTGCCCTGGTTCAATCTACCAAAATGCATCACTTCGCATTTGTCTAAATTAAACTCCATCTGCCATTCGTCAGCCCACTGGCCCAATTGATCAAGATCCCGTTGCAATTGGAGATAACTTTCTTCACTGTCCACCATGCCACTAATCTTAGTGTCATCTGCAAACTTACTAATCATGCCTCCTATATTCTCATCCAAATCATGAATATAAATGACAAATAACAGTAGGCCCAGCACTGATCCCTGAGGCACACCGCTGGTCAAAGCCTCCAGTTTGAAAAACAATTCTCGACAACCACCCTCTGGCTTCTGTCAAGAAGCCAGTTTTGTATCCATTTAGATACCTCACCCTGGATCCCGTGAGATTTAAACTTCTGCAACAACCTACCATGCGGTACCTTGTCAAAGGCCTTGCTAAAGTCCATGTAGACAACATCAAATGTACTGCCCTCATCTACCTTCTTGGTTACCCCTTCAAGAAACTCAATTAAATTTGTGAGACATGATTTTCCACTCACAAAGCCAAGCTAACTGCCTGTTGATCCTGTCTCTCAAAATAACTTCCAACAATTTACCCACCACAGATGTTCCCCATGCTCACTCATATTATGAAACTGGATCTTATTCACTCCAGGCTGCCTGTCGACCCTGCATCCTGTGCTTACTGAGCGACATTGGGAGTCAGTCCGGAATTGCCTTGATTTTAAAGTTCTCCTTCCCATCTTCAATTTTCTGAATGATCTCACCCCTTCCGATATCTTTAACATTCTCCAACGCTGGAACCATCCAAAGTTTCAGCGTTCTTTCAATTCTGCGTCCCTCATTTCTTTCATCCCTTCATTGTCAGCCGTGCCTTCATCTGCCTGGGTCCAGAGCTCCAGAATTTACTCCCTTCTGTCCCTTAGAAATCTTTTACAAATCTGCCTCTTTTATCAAGCTTTTACTCTCCTGCCCAGTAAGGACAGTAAGACAATAAACTTGCCTCATTTTGCTCCAGTGAAGGACTTTGGAATATTTTATAGCATTAAAGGAGCTATAAGAATGCAAATTGCTTTTGTTGAAATAAAGGCAAAATACTGTGGATGCTGGAATGTGAAACAAAGGGTGGCACGGGTGGCCCAGTGGTTAGCATCGGTGACTCTCAGTGCTAGAGACCAGGGTTCGATTCCCGGCTTGGATCACTGTGTGTGGACTTTGCACGTTCAACCCGTGTTTACCTGGGTTTCCTCCGTTGTTCCGGTTTCCTCCCACAGTCCGAAAGACGTGCTGCTTAGGTGCATTGGCCGTGCTAAATTCTCCCTCAGTGTAACCCGAACAGGCGCTGGAGTGTGTCGACTTGGGGATTTTCACAGTAACTTCATTGCAGTGTTAATGTAAGCCTACTTGTGACACTAATAAATAAACTTAAACAGAAAACACTGGAAAATCTTAGCAGGTCTGACAGCATCTGTGGAGAGTGAATAGAGCCAAACGGCCCTCAGCAGAGCTGACCATGGTCCTTGCGGGCATTCCCCTCGGTGAAATGGAGCTCGTGGCAACAGGCTCTGAACTTTTGCACAAGACAAACACATCGATGCTCTCTCCTCGATTTGGGTATCGAGCCCTGACCACCAAAAATAATTTCTTTAATAACTCAGCTTGCCTATGGAAACTTGATTTACGATATTTTATGGTATGTCCGGCTGACTGTGAGAAATGGAATCCCAGTATGAGGCCCAAAAAACATTGTTAGTGACCGATTATCCATGAATTCAGTAAATTTCCTTCCACATCGGTGTTGGCCTGATTCTGAAAATGATTCCTGGAGCTTCCTTTTGTTTGTGTGCATAGTTCATTCCTGCTCTGTTCAAGGTCTTGGTGCAAAAGCTATCGGCTTCTCTTTCCCATCGGGCATTCTGTGAGAAACTGCTGCCTCCATCCCATAAGGTGATGCATTACTTGCCAGTTGCAAAGGTAAATTTGGATTAAAGTGTGTCAGGACTTCTGACTTTACTGGTACCTCTTTAGCTTGTATGAAGGCTTTCTCACACAGATCCACCCATTTCCATTTCATCTTATGACACAAAAAGTTGTGTAAATGTTGAAGAATAGTCACTAGATTAGTGACAACCCTTTCATGAGTAATACGTTAATAAGCCCAAAGAGAACTAAGATGATTGATGTTGAGGTGCAGGTGCGTCAGAAATGGCTTTGACTTTTGAAGGCAATTTGTGCAGTCTCTTTGCATCTATAGAAGATTGGAAATCTTCCGTATTTATCTTTCCGTACTCTTAATCCATGATCTTCTAGTCTCTGGAGTGTGGCATCTAGGTTGTGGAGTTTTCTTCCTCATTCTTTCCAGTAACTTAGATACGGCCTATGAAACACTGGACTCTTTCTAATCCGATTAGAGTTTGATCCATGGCACATTGGAACAGCACAGGTGCAGACGTGATGCCAAATGGAAGTCTTGTATATCTGAATAGCCCTTGGTATGTCACAATAGTCAAATGTTGTTGTGAATCTGGATCCACATTCATCTGGAGATAAGCACGATTAAGATCAATTTGACTGAAGTGTTGCCTTTAGCCGAACCAGTGAATAAATCCACCTCTCCATCACACAACATCTGTTAGCTCTGGGATCAGGCATTTCCCAAGAGTTATCATTAACTCTCCACATCAGATGTGACACAGACAGCTGCCCAGTGAAATCCAGAGAGTCCCACTGATCTCCATAACCTGGTTACAGGTGGGATCCTGTTCACTGAGACTCCGCACTGGGAAATCCCATTGGTTAAAGATTTACTCCCAGTGCAGGGTGAAACCAGACTGATTCCCGTGGTAGAGAATATTCTCAAGGGAAATGTGGAGTTTGGTGATCAATGGTGAATTAAATGATCCTTCACTTGGTTTCTAACAGTCTGGCAGGGTTGTATTATGTTAACATTTATGTTTGATGTGTTTGATTTGATGGAGTTTTGATATTAAGCTCTGGTAATGTATGAATTATATCTCTGCACTTATACATTATAAGTGGATATGATTCCTCTGGACAGTGACAATCTCCATGAGATGAGTGCCCTGGTTGAAGCTCTAACATGAATATAGTTACCAAATTTCTCATTGTGTCAGCAGTTGACCAATGAACACTGTAGGAGGTGAAAGTAGTTACCACTCTTCTACTAATATTAACATCAATGTATAATATTTTCATTCATAAAGGTATCATCAAATAAGGTCATATGGATTGAACTGAAGAACAAGAAAGGGACACTGACAGTTCTGGGAGTCTAACATCGACCCCAGACAGTCAAAAGGAAGTCAAAGAGCAAATATGTAGTGAAATTGCTGAGAAGAATGTATTCAAGAGGCAGCTGGATATTGCATTTGGGGCAAATGGGATCAAAGGTTCTTGGGAGAAAGCAGGATGAGGCGATTGAGTTGGATGATCAGCCAAGATCGTAGTGAAAGGCGGAGCAGCTCAAAGGGCTAAATGGCCTCCTCCTGCTCCTATCTTCTATGTTTCTATCCATAGAACATAGCACAGGAAACGGCCCTTCAGCCCACGATTTTGTGCTGAACATGACACCAAATTAAACTAATCCCTTCTGCCTGCCCCTGGTCCACATCCCTCTCTTCTCTGCATATTCATGTGCTTCTCTAAAAGCCTATTAAATTCACCGATTGTATCACCCCTGGCAACGTGTTCTAGACACCAACCACCGCCACCACTGGCAGCGTGATCCAGACACCTACCACCGCCACCCCTGGCAACGCGATCCAGACACCGTCCACCATCACCCCTGGCAACGTGATCCAGACACCTACCACCGCCACCCCTGGCAACGCGATCCAGACACCTACCACCGCCACCCCTGGCAATGTGATCCAGACACCTACCACCGCCACCCCTGGCAACGCGATCCAGACACCGTCCACCATCACCCCTGGCAACGTGATCCAGACACCTACAACCGCCACCACTGGCAGCATGATCCAGACACCTACCACCAAAATCTCTGGCAACGTGTTCCAGACACCTACCACCACCACCCCTGGCAACGCATTCCAGACACCTACCACCACCACTCCTGGCAACACGTTCCGGACACCTACCACTGAGTAAAAAACGTGCCTCTCACATCTCTGTTGAACATTCCCCCTCTCACGTTAAGTGCATGCCCCCGAGTAGTAACTCTCGATAGAAAATTCTGACTGTCAACCCTGTGATCATTTTATAGATTCCTACCAGGTCTCCCCTCAGCCTCTGCCGCTGCAGAGAAAAGAACCCTAGTTTGTCCATCCTCTCCTCATAGCTCATATCCCCTAATCTAGGCACCATTCAGATAAACCTCTTCTGCACCCTCTCTGAAGCCTCCACACCCCTCCTGTAATGTGGCAACCAGAATTGAATACAATACTCGAAGTGCAGCCTAACCAAAGTTTTATAAAGCTGCAAAAGGACAGCCTAACTCTTAAACTCAATGCCCCGACCAATAAAGGCAAGCATGCCATACGCTTTCTTTCCCACCATATCTACTTGTGTAGCCACTTTCAGTTAGCAATGGACTTGAACCCCAAGATCCCTTTGTACATCAATGCTATGATGTGGAGATGCCGGCGTTGGACTTGGGTAAACACAGTGAGAAGTCTAACTTGGACTTTAACCTGGTGTTGTAAGACTTCTTACTGCATCTATGCTGTCCAGGGTCCTGCCATTAACTGTGTACTTACCCTTAACATTTGACCTCCCGAAGTGCGGCACTTCACACTTGCCCGGATTAAACTCCATCTGCCATTTCTCCTCAAATATCTGCAACTGATCAATATCCCGCTGTATCCTTTGACAACCTTCTACACGATCCAGAACTCCACCTATCTAGGATTGTATGCAAATTTACTGACCCACTCATGTTATCACCCAAGTCATTTATATATATCTCAAGGCGATAGGTCCCACTGCGGATGCCTGTCATGGACCTCCAGCCAGAGAAACACCCTTCTACCACAACTCTCTGACTTCTTTGGGCAAGTCAATTCGGAATCCAAGTGGCCAAGTCACCGTGGATCCCATGCATCTTAATCTTCTGGATGAGCCTCCCATGTGGGACCTTCTCTAAAGTCCATGTAGACAACATCCACTACTCTACTTTCATCGATCACCTTCACGACCCCTCAAAAAAAACAATCAAGTTAGTAAGACATGACCTGTCCCACACAAGCCCATGCTGACTTTCCCGAATAGGCCTGGCCTTTCCAAATACAGAAACAAAATGGCAGCGATCAAAGTGGATTTCAACTGTCCCAAAATTAACTGAGATGAATTGAGGTTAGGGGGCAAAGAGCAATTAAAATGTATTTGTCCAGCAATATACTCTATACATTAGGTTTATAAAAGTATATTACAAGACTACTCAAAGCTGACAGCACACAAAGTGCAAAACAAATAAGTTTCTTCCAATTCTGTATGTTACTCACTCCATTCACAATCACAGTTAACATTTAGCATGAACATATGTCAAACATGTAGCCTGAGGGTTTATTTTGAGTTTTCATTCTCTCGCTGAGGGGTCTTAAAAAGCAGCCTTTTCCCTTTGTGGGAGCTGCCCCAGATTTTACTGTGGCCCCCAGTGCGTTATCCTGAACCTGGGAATGTGTCAGTCTGCAATTACAGAGGTGGAATTAAAAAGGAACTTGGAAAAGCAAAAAGAGGGCAGGAAACAATAAGAGGGCAGTAAAAAAGGAAAGACAAAATGTATTTTATAAATATATCTCGGGCTGCCAAGATGAGTAAGGGAATAAAAAGAAGAAGCTTTAACCATCACTTTCCAGTGCTCTTTGGCTACAGCGTGATGTTGTCAGATTGGGGAACTGCTAATGTTGTACAGTTATTTAAAAAGCAGCAAGGGGTAATTACAGGTCAGTCAGGTAGATCTTGGTGGACAAATTATTCAAAGA
Organism: Mustelus asterias; assembly: GCF_964213995.1. NCBI lineage: Eukaryota > Metazoa > Chordata > Chondrichthyes > Carcharhiniformes > Triakidae > Mustelus > Mustelus asterias. Next base: position 66,925 of record NW_027590330.1, on the reverse strand, counting down.
CCTTCGGACAGTTATTATAAATGATCTTTTGGAAAGGCATCAATTCGTTAAAGAAAGGTGATGTCTGACGAACCTCACTGATTTTTCTCAGATTAGAGAGACACTTGTTTGATGCAGTCTACGTGGGTTTTAGTGAGGTTTTTTCTGACAACTGGTCAGAAAAGTAAAAGCCATTGGATCCAAGGGAAAGAAAGTGGTCATTTGGAACCAAAACTGGCTCAATGGCTAGAATCAAATTGTAATAGTGGATGATGTTTTTTGTAATTGAACGATTATCCAGTGAGGACTCAGTACTCGGTGCCTTGCTGTTTGTGGTAAATATCAATAATTCAGTCCTAAATATAGTAGTGATCGGCACAAGGAAGGTCCTCTGCTTATTTCTCCACTCTTCACAGTTCTGAACATTCCTCTGTAGTTATTCGTCAGAGCCTCCCATTTCCAACTTCAATGAGCAATAATCCGAGCGAAAGGAGTGAAGAAGTTTCCTGACTTCCTGTAAACTAAACACAAGTCCTCTTCCTGAAGAGTGCTCCACCCATAAGCAGCCATTGTACCTCGGGGTTCCAGCACTTCCAATATTGCCATCAAACATTTACTGGTTCCACCACCATTGGCCATGACGCGTAAACCCCACATGGGAGACTTAATTGGGGCTGGAGTGAATTGCAGAAGAAAAACCTTCCTGAGGTTGCAAATGATCCTGCTACACATAAATATAGGAGCCATGATTAAGAAGTTTGCAAGTTATATGAAAATTGGTTGAGTAGTTAACAGTGAGACAGAAAGCTTTAGAATGAAGGAAGAAGTCTGTGGACTGAACAGCTGGGCAGAAAAGTGTCAAATAAAATTAATCCAGAGTAGTGGGAGGTAATGCATTTAGAAAAGGCAAATAAGCTGATGAAATACACAATAAATGGATGGATTGGGGAAAGAGAGACCAACGAAACAGAGATATGTTGGAATCCAGGACAAGGTGCATGTACAGAATATTGGTCAAGGCATCAAATGTAAGAAGTTACATTAATCTTATCTTCTGTCTGCAAAAAATCCCTGTCTCTTCATTTCAGTGTTGTGGGTGTCAGTTCTCTCCCTGATCCTCTGCATCAATGAGATAGAAATTTCTTGCAACTTGCTGAAATGAAACAAATTGGAAATGTGATTGTTTCCCTTTTCAGTGAGGCTCACAGCTTTACCCTCTGTGTGAAAGCTGCTGCCCATCCTCAGCATGGAATTCAATTTAAACATTCCCCACTTACTGCAGAGAAGGGAGCGGCCCCATTCCAGGCATCAAATTCAACCAGTTTGACAACCTGCGGCTAATTCAACTGTCAACAAGTTTCATTTGAAATTTTACTTTAACTCTTCTTGTCCCAGAGATGTTCAGTAAATCAGTCAAATGATAAGAAACAAATTCCAACTGGGACTTCGGAATTTTGAGCAAATATTGATTTCCTGATATTTGTGGTTTCACCCCAGAGCCCAGGAGCCAGTTCCTTGTCAATGAGCTGAGAGAAGGACTGTTTCTGTACATGGAGATTAACCATTTAACTTCCAAACTGAATGATCTCTGAGCAACAATGGCTGCAGCTGCTGGGCAATGAGCACGAACACTCCAGTTACATTTATTATTGTAAACCAGCAACAGAGACACCAAACAGGGTGGATTGTGACCCAATGGAGTTACTCAAGAAGATGCTCAGAATTTCATTAACTCAGGATGACAAGTGAAGTGAATCTATGGCAGGTCATCGTCAACTGTCCTTATCGAGGATGACATCTACTCAGAGTAAATGGAGTTAAGATGCAGATTAGGCAAAATTTAATTAAATAGAGGAATAGGCTCAAGGGGCAGAGTAATTGCCTCCTGTTACTGTATTTAAATGTTGGTTGAATAATGGAGTGTGAAACTTCTGGAGGATTTGCACCTCACATTTAATTAGTTGATCTTGGATTGTTTATTTCAGATGGTGCAACATTTTTATTCAGAGAATGATCAGATAATCGGTTTCAAAGGGCAAACTTTAGAAACCATAGAATCATAGAAATCATAGAAACCCTACAGTGCAGAAGGAGGCCATTCGGCCCATCGAGTCTGCACCGACCACAATCCCACCCAGGCCCTGCCCCCACATATTTACCCACTAATCCCTCTAACCTACGCATCTCAGGACTCTAAGGGGCAATTTTTAACCTGGCCAATCAACCTAACCCGCACATCTTTGGACTGTGGGAGGAAACCGGAGCACCCGGAGGAAACCCACGCAGACACAAGGAGAATGTGCAAACTCCACACAGACAGTGACCCGAGCCGGGAACCGAACCCAGGACCCTGGAGCTGTGAAGCAGCAATGCTAACCACTGTGCTACCGTGCCGCCCTTGTTTGGCAAAAACACTTGCAATGTTCCATCCTGTGCCATTTATAGAATCAAGCCCCTAAATTTACTGATAGTTTTATTCTGTGTTCAACCAAAATCTCTGAACAAGAGATTTGCTATCGAGTGGTTTTATATATACATATTTGGAAATTACTGATTTATAACCTGATCCAATATGCTGAGGATTCTAGATCGGATCCACGAGGTTAAATATCAATTTTAATGTCAAATTGATAACAGTAAGACAGGTGAGAGCAGTGTGCTCTCTAACACTGCTTCCAACTCTCCATCTCTGTTGGGCGAGTCCCACTGGTTCTCCTGCACCCACTTGGCAGGACAAGACAACAACTCAGGTTGTTGTTTTACTGTGTGGAAATTACAGACAGTGTGGGCCTCCAAATGAAAAGAGAATCGAGCCAAAGTTTTGAGTCAGGATGACCCTTCATCAGAACTTTTATTTTAGCTCATACTTTAACACCCTAAGGCGTTCTATAAATATGTGAAGAGTAAAAGGATGAGACATGAAGGAATAGGGCCTATAAAACGTGAAGGTGGGAAAATTAGTACGAACCAGTAGAAATGGCAGAGGTGCTTAATGAGAATTTTGTCTCAGTTTTCACAGAGGAGAAGGACCTGGGTGGATGTACTGCGGGCTTGCGGTGGACTGAAAAGATTGAGTATGTGGACTTTAATAAAGAGGTTGTGCTGGAATCTTTGAATGGCATCAAGATAGATAAGTCGCTGGGTCCGGATGGGATGTACCCCAGGTCACTGTGGGAGGCGAGGGAAGAGATTGCAGAGCCTCTGGCGATGATCTTTGCGTCGTCGATGGAGACGGGAGAGGTGCCGGAGGATTGGAGGATTGCGGATGTGGTTCCTATTTTCAAGAAGGGGAATAGGGATAGCCCAGGAAATTACCGACCGGTGAGTCTAACCTCAGTGGTTGGTAAGCTGATGGAGAAGATCCTGAGGGACAAGATTTATGAGCTTTGGAGAGGTTTAGTATGCTCAAGAATACTCAGCATGGCTTTGTCAAAGGCAGATCGTGCCTTACGAGCCTGGTGGAGTTCTTCAAAAATGTGACTAAACACATTGACAAAGGGAAAGCGGTAGATGTGGTTTATATGGATTTTAGCAAGGCGTTCAATAAGGTCCCCCATGCAAGGCTTCTAGAAAAAGTGAGAGGGCATGGGATCCAAGGGGCTGCTGCCCTGTGGATCCAGAACTGGCTTGCCCAAAGGAGGCAGAGAGTGTGTATGGATGGGTCTTTTTCTAAATGGAGGTCGGTCACCAGTGGTGATCCCCAGGGATCTGTTCTGGGACCCTTGCTGTTTGTCATTTTCATAAATGACCTGGATGAGGAAGCGGAGGGATGGGTTGGTAAGTTTGCCGATGACATGAAGGTTGGTGGGGTTGTGGATAGTCTGGAGGGATGTCAGAAGTTACAGAGGGACATAGATAAGATGCAAGACTGGGCGGAGAAGTGGCAGATGGACTTCAACCCAGATAAATGCGTCGTGGTCCATTTTGGCAGGTCAAATTGGATGAAGGAGTACAATATTAAGGGAAAGACTCTTAGTACTGTGGAGGATCAGAAGGACCTTGGGATCCGGGTCCATAGGACTCTAAAATCGGCCCTGCAGGTGGAGGAGGTGGTTAAGAAGGCGTATGGTGTGCTGGCCTTTATCAATCAAGGGATTGAGTTTAGGAGTCCGGGGATAATGATGCAGCTATATAAGACCCTCGTCAGACCCCACTTGGAGTACTGTGCTCAATTCTGGTCGCCTCACTATGGGAAGGATGTGGAAAAGATTGAAAGGGTGCAGAGGCGATTTACAAGGATGTTGCCTGGATTGAGTGGCATGCCTTATGAGGATAGGCTGAGGGAGCTCAGTCTTTTCTCCTTGGAGAGACGTAGGATGAGAGGAGACCTAATAGAGGTATATAAGATGTTGAGAGGCATAGATCGGGTGAACTCTCAGAGGCTTTTTCCCAGGGTGGAAATGTCTGCTACGAGAGGACACAGGTTCACGGTGCTGGGGGGTAGGTACAGGGGAAATGTTAGGGGGAAGTTTTTCACACAGAGGGTGGTGGGCGAGTGGAATCGGCTGCCGTCAGTGGTGGTGGAGGCAAACTCAATAGGGTCTTTTAAGAAACTCCTGGATGAGTACATGGGACTTAATAGGATGGAGGGTTATAGGTAGGCCTAAAAGGTAGGGATATGTTCGGCACAACTTGTGGGGCCGAAGGGCCTGTTTTGTGCTGCAGTTTTCTATGTTTCTATGTTTAAGTTTCCTGACCTACTAGCTGTAATTGAATTAGAATTTGACTGTATTTAATTCTTAGAAATCAGGAACACAGAGAGACTAAGTGAGTTGGTAAAGCTACAGCACAAAAAAAACCTGCAAATCTATGAATAGTCAGTGTGAGGCCATCCACTTCAGTTCTGATGTTCTAGTACACAGCTAAGTGCATTCTGATGTTCCAGTGCACAGTTAGCTGCGTTCTAATTCAGTAGTTCCAGTGCATTTAGTTACAGGAGCTAAGTTCAGACAGAATTGCCCCACTCCCATGAACCACCTCAGCACAGCTCTGTGCAGTCAGGGTCAAGTGTGGGTCAAGACTGGCAGGCCCCTGTCACATTAGGATCTTCTTTGGGGTATGAATTTCTGGGGACACTATCCCTAGGGGGCATCGCAGGGGTGATCAGTGCCAGTAATAGGAATTTCTTCATATGTGGACTTACCATCTTAGGAAACAACACCCTACAAGCACTGGGTGCAATTGACCAAGAACTCGCAGAACTCAGACTATACACACAGCAAACGAGATATGCAGTAGACTATCAGCTAGCCAGACAAGGAGGGGTATGCACCATCATCAAAGGAAAATGCATCACATATGTACATGACGAGACATTAAACATAACAGCAGCCATGTCCGGGATACAAAAGCAATTGGATAGCTTTAAACAGGGATTTACAGGGACTGATGGGTGGTTAGGGTGGCTGTTTAACACAGTTTGGGGAGCATACATTATGAAGGGATTAATTTTAGTCGTAGCCATCCTGTTCACACTCTGCCTGGGCCTAACCTGTATTAAAGTGATATGTGCAAATATTGCATCAAGAATGCTACCCACTGCCAGTATCCAGATGCAAGAATTTAACCACGCCACAGAGGAAGAGGAACAACGGCAAGGACGACATCTGTACAAGTCACTGTACCTCTGAAGATCGTCCATGGGGGGTCAGCCATGAATGGGACCCCCTGGACGAGAGGAGGGACTGAAGTAGGCCATTTTCCAAAAGCCATATTTTTATTATCTCATCAATATTCACCTCATTAAACATATTCATTTATTGGACTGATTGGCACCATTCATAACGTGCCCACAATGCAGAGGGGAACACCGAATGGACATTCGTTTAAATCCCCCTCTGCACAGCTGAGAGACCTTTAATTTCAAAGCCGACAAAAGATCCTTATTCTGCCCAGCAACAGCACGAAGCTGCATTTTAAATCGGCCCTTGGCCAGAAGATCGGGATATCTGCGAGTCAAGACCTAGAGTGGGTTATATGGCACAACCGGACTGTCAATAAAATATTACAGGAATAAAATGGCCAAGGCAGGCAAAGAAACTTAATAAACTAGGATAAAAAGAATAAAAGATTAGATTAAATCCCCCTACACACAGCAGGACAAAATGACATTAACACCTAATCTCGCAAGCATAGAATACAGACACAAAACAGTAGAGGTCAATTTAGATAAGGGGACACATCGAGAGGATAATGGGAAACACATTAAAACACCGGGGCAAGAACAGGCAGTCCCATTAACACGGACACACACCATACAGATGCAAATTGACAAGTCTCTCCGGGAACTTCCTGACCAGACAGGCCACTTTATAAGTATTGTAAAAATGTATGAGCAAATGTTCCTGCTCGAATTTGGATTCCTATAAATATCCAGAGCAAATGTGTAACTATTGAGATCAACGTGGCCAAGCACTGTTTCTAAGCTGGCTACAGGGGTTCCCAGTAATTGTACATTAAAGAAAAACACTTTGAACCTTGCCTTGCAACTCGACTTCCTTGAATGCACTGGTACAAGGGACTTTTCCCTATAACAAGATAGAGAGAGAATAACAGAGGGAAGGAAAGGAATGGAGTGAGAGTCACAGAGAGGGAGAGGAAGTGATTGAGATAGAGTGTGTTCGGCAGAGTTCCTGCAATGCTGAGTACAATGGCCTTTTAAAGTACCACGCAGAACACAACAAATAGGAGCAGAAGTGGGCCATTCTGCCCCTTGAGGCTGCTCCTCCCATTGATAAGATCATGGCTGATCTGACTGTGGCCTGAACTCTACTTTGCTGCCTGTCTCCCCATAATGCTCAACTCACTCTCTGGGGAAAGTGGTTAGCACTGCTGCTTCACAGCGCCGAGGACCTGGATTTGATTCCCGGCTTGGGTCACTGTCTGTGCGGGGTTTGCATGTTCTCCCTGTGTCTGCGTGGGTTTCCTCCGGGTGCTCCAGTTTCCTCCCATATTCTGAAAGACGTGCTGGTTCGGTGCATTGATCCGAACAGGCGCCAACTAGAGGAATTTCACAGTAACTTCATTGCAGTGTTAATGTAAGACTGACTTGTGACCAATAAATGAATTTTAACTTTGAATTCTAAACACTAACCACCCCCTGAGAGAACAAATTACTCCTCCTCATCTCCATCTTTAATGGGAGCTGTATGAATTTTAAACTGTGCCCCCCCCCTGATACTAGATTCCCCCATGTTGGCCCTGTTCTGTGATAATACAGATGTTTAAAGATTATTCAATAGTTCTTTAAGGGTAGCAGACACAGGGAGAAAAGAAGTGACTCTGTACACAACAGATATATTTCAAGGGTATATATATGAGTGGGCAGTAATCTTCTCTCAGAATCAGACAGATTGTGGGTTCAGCTCAGAGCCTCAAATACTAGGCCCTCAGCATCGATCAGAGACTCCGAACACAGCATGATGGGAGAGCGGACAAAGAAATTGGTGTTGAATTTGTGAGCCTTGCTTTGTGGAAAGCTTTAGTGCTTGGGGAGAATGTCAACTTCTGAATGGACCTACCATATATTAAGCTGATCTTTCACTACACACTATCGGTAACTGCAACACTATATTCTGCACCCTTTCCTCTCCTTCTCCCCTGTGTACTCTATGAACGGTATGTTTTGTCTGTATAGCGCACAAGAAACAATACTTTTCACTGCATCCCAATACAAATCAATCAAATCAAATCAAATTAACACGGTGAAGTTTGGACTCTGTGGGGTGACAGTTGTCTGAATACAGATTCTATCTTATTGTAACATTCAGGTACCACGTGTACTGAGCTCACCAGCGTTCTGTCTGCATTGTGTGAATCCAGTCTTGAAATATTCACTAATATTGCTAATTCTGCCAAAACAGAAACAGAAAGAGTGTTTGAATTCTCCGTGATTAGACCCCTTAATGATAAACAACATGGTGGATGAGAGGGATAGAGAGAGAGAGGAAGAGATACAGAGTAACAGAGAGGTAGGGAGAATGAGAGAGAGCAATGCAGAGAGTAACAGTTGTCTGAATACAGATTCTATCTTATTGTAACATTCGGTACCACATGTACTGAGCTCACCAGCATTGCAGAAGCCATTATATAAATACCGTTCTCTGTATTGTGTGAATCCAATCTTGAAATTTGCACTCATGTTGCTAATTCTGCCAAGACAGAAACAGAAAGAGTGTTTGAATTCTCCGTGATTAGACTCCTTAACGGTAAACAACATAGTGGATGAGAGGGATAGAGAGGGAGAGGAAGAGAGAGAGGGAGCAATGCAGAGAGTAACAGTTAGACAGTGAGGAATAGAGATTAATTCAGATGGATAGTGAGTGTCAGGGGAGTCCGAGATGCTACATAAACAAGGTAAAGATTTGAAAATGGAGGAGTGTTTCTTACCCACTTTTAAAAGATAATCCACACTCACACCAGTCACATTTCACACTCTCTGCTCAGTCCTGTGTTGGGGGGTGTTGAGTGTGGGATCAGTGTTTGCTTTTCTCAAACCACATTGATATTCCCAACAAGGGCAAGGGGTTTCAGTGTTTGAAAATGTAAACATTTAAAAGCAAAACTAGGCTGGATTTGGTTAAATCTCATGGGATCCAGGATGAGGTGGCCAAATGGATACAAAATTGGTTGATGACAGAAGACAGAGGGTGGTTGTGGAGGGTTGTTCTATTTTCAAACTGGAGACCTGTGACCAGCGGGGTGCCTCAGGGATCGGTGCTGGGTCCCCTGCTATTTGTAATTTATATTAATAATTTAGATGAGAATTTAGGAGGCATGGTTAGTAAGTTTGCTGATGACACCAGGATTTGTGGCATAGTGGACAGTGAAGAAGGTTATCTCGGATTGCAACGGGATCTTGATCATTTGATCGAGTGGGCTGATGAATGGTGGATGGAGTTTAATTTAGATAAACGCAAGGTGATGCACTTTGGTAGATCGAACCAGCGCACTACTTAGTTAGTGGTAGGGCATTGGTGAGAGTTATAGAACAGAGATCTAGGGGTACAGATTCATAGCTCCTTGAAAGTGGAGTCACAGTGGATAGAGTGGTGAAGAAGGCATTCCACATGCTTGGTTTCATTGGTCAGAATACTGAATGGGATTTGGGACATCATGTTGAAGTTGTACAAGACATTGGTAAGGCCACACTTGGAATACTGTGTACTGTTCTGGTCACCCTATTATACAAAGGATATTATTAAACTCGGAAGTGTGCAGAAAAGAACTACTGGGATACTGCAGGGTCTTGATGGTTTGAGTTATAAGCAGAGGGTGCATAGACTGGGACATTTTCCCTGGGAGCATAGGAGGCTTAGGGGTGGTCGAACAGTGGCCTCGCTGGATTCACTCTGTCCTTTCAGATTCAGTCTCACAGGCCTGGCTGTGTTCACTGTGTCCTTTGAGATTCAGTGTCACAAGCCTGGCTGGGATCACTCTATCCTTAGAGATTCAGTGTCACAGGCATTGCTGGGTTCTGTCTGTCGTTTGAGGTACAGTCCTTGACAGAGCATCCGCATTGCCGTGTTTCTCACTGACAGCACCAACACCCACCTCTACAATCAAACTGCTGCCATGGACGGTGTCCCATTGAATGGTCCAAGGATGGAAGATAAAATATAGGAATTATGAATGGGAGTCAGTAATTCAGCCCTTCGAGCTCCGTCACAACATCATCATGGCAGAGCTTTTAATTTCTTGACATAAAGACGATGCCGAAGCCTTCTTTTTCCACCCGAGCAAACTTTTCCTCAGCTTTCGTCAATGATCTAGAAGCGAATACTATGGATCTTCCTCTCCGTTTGACATAACGTTTGACAGGACAGCCTCAATCCCATTGGGCAAGGCTTCACATGTAAGCTACAGCGGTAACTTTTTAAAATTGAACTCGCATTTCCAATCTCTTCAAAGCCTCCTTTACCGCCAGGGAGGCCTCCTTTTGTTCACTTCCACGGCTCTCCTTTCACCAGCAACTGGAGCATCAGTTTCAATGTTGTCGCCAGGTCTGGATTGAGCTTGTTGTCATAGTAATTGATTAGACCCAAAAACAACCTGAATTGGGACACATTGTCTGGTCTTGGGGCCTTCATGATGACCTCCATCTTAGGCTTTGTGCAATCCATTTCATGACCCAGGCGTTCAATGGAGCCCTTGAAGAACTCATATTTCTCTCTTGATTTGCAGGCCGTGCTCCTGCAACCTCTAAGGTATTCTCCAAGTTCTTGGAAAAGAGTCGAATCCATGAGCAAGATGTCATCCAGGTAAGTCTGGATTCCTGTCATTCCACTCAGGATTTGGTCCATGGCCTTCTAATCGAGAAAAGGGCGCATGTAATCAAGATGGGGGCACTCCAAACCGAAATTGGGGGCACTTGTAATTCACCTGGGCACTCCTCATTGACAGGAGCACTGCGAGCTGATATGCGGGCACTCAGAATTGAAACTGTCACTGCTCTAAATCTAAATGGGAGCACACCTAATCGGGATAGAAGTCTCTCTTATTCAAGATACGGCGTGCTCCCAATCGAGACAGGGGGGCACTGCTAACGGTGGGGAGGGGGGGGGGGGGGATGACTGCTAACGGCGACGGTGGGGGGGTGGGCACTGCCAACAGCGACGGGGAGGGGGCACTGCTAACGGCGACGGGGGGGGGGCACTGCTAAGGGTGACGGGGGGGGGGGGCACTGCTAATGGCAACAGGGGAGGGCACTGCTAACGGCGACCAGGAGGGGGCACTGCTAACGGCAACAGGGGGGGCACTGCTAACGACGATGGTGGGGGGGGGGCACTGTTAACGGCGATGGAGGGGGGACTGCTAATTGAATTAGTCGCTGCTCCAAATCTAAATAGGAGGCACCCCGAAATGGGCACGGTAGCACAGTGGTTAGCACTGCTGCTTCACAGCTCCAGGGTCCCGGGTTCGATTCCCGGCTCGGGTCACTGTCTGTGTGGAGTTTGCACATTCTCCTCGTGTTTGCGTGGGTTTCCTCCGGGTGCTCCGGTTTCCTCCCACAGTCCAAAGATGTGCGGGTTAGGTTGATTGGCCAGGTTAAAAATTGCCCCTTAGAGTCCTGAGATGTGTAGGTTAGAGGGATTAGCGGGTAAAATATGTGGGGGTAGGGCCTGGGTGGGATTGTGGTCGGTGCAGACTCGATGGGCCGAATGGCCTCCTTCTGCACTGTAGGGTTTCTATGATTCTTCTATGAGTCCCACAGGCCTGGCTGGATTCACTGTGTCCTTTGAGATTCAGTGTCACAAGCCTGGCTGGGTTCTGTCTGTCGCTTGAGATACAGTCCCACAGGCCTGGCTGGATTCACTGTGTGCTTTGAGATTCAGTGTCACAGGCCTGGCTGGGTTCACTGCCAGGTTCACAGGAGTGCCCGTGTCAATTAGTAGTTCCCTCTACCTCGATTTGAAGTCCCAACTATCTCAATTTGGAGTGCCCCCTATCTCGATTGCGAGTGACCCTCTAACGATTAGGAGTGTCCCATCTTGATTTGGAGTGACCCTATCTGCAATAAGGGAGCCTTCTATCTCGATTAGGAATGCCCCCCTGTTTAGATTTGGACCAGTGACTATTTCAGTGGGGAGTGCCCCCCGTCATTTCTGACTGTCCCCGGTCAATTAGGAATGCTGCCTACCTCGATTAGGTCTGTCCCTCCCTCGATTAGGAGTGTCCCATATCTCGAATAATGGAGCCTTCTTTATCAGTTCGGGGTGCCTCCTATTTAGATTTGGAGCAGCGACTAATTCAATTAGCAGTCCCCCCTCCATCGCCGTTAACAGTGCCCCCCCCCCACCATCGTCGTTAGCAGTGCCCCCCCTGTTGCCGTTAGCAGTGCCCCCTCCTGGTCGCCGTTAGCAGTGCCCTCCCCTGTTGCCATTAGCAGTGCCCCCCCCCCCCGTCACCCTTAGCAGTGCCCCCCCCCCGTCGCCGTTAGCAGTGCCCCCTCCCCGTCGCTGTTGGCAGTGCCCACCCCCCCACCGTCGCCGTTAGCAGTCATCCCCCCCCCCCCCCCCCTCCCCACCGTTAGCAGTGCCCCCCTGTCTCGATTGGGAGCACGCCGTATCTTGAATAAGAGAGACTTCTATCCCGATTAGGTGTGCTCCCATTTAGATTTAGAGCAGTGACAGTTTCAATTCTGAGTGCCCGCATATCAGCTCGCAGTGCTCCTGTCAATGAGGAGTGCCCAGGTGAATTACAAGTGCCCCCAATTTCGGTTTGGAGTGCCCCCATCTTGATTACATGCGCCCTTTTCTCGATTAGAAGGCCATGGACCAAATCCTGAGTGGAATGACAGGAATCCAGACTTACCTGGATGACATCTTGCTCATGGATTCGACTCTTTTCCAAGAACTTGGAGAATACCTTAGAGGTTGCAGGAGCACGGCCTGCAAATCAAGAGAGAAATATGAGTTCTTCAAGGGCTCCATTGAACGCCTGGGTCATGAAATGGATTGCACAAAGCCTAAGATGGAGGTCATCATGAAGGCCCCAAGACCAGACAATGTGTCCCAATTCAGGTTGTTTTTGGGTCTAATCAATTACTATGACAACAAGCTCAATCCAGACCTGGCGACAACATTGAAACTGATGCTCCAGTTGCTGGTGAAAGGAGAGCCGTGGAAGTGAACAAAAGGAGGCCTCCCTGGCGGTAAAGGAGGCTTTGAAGAGATTGGAAATGCGAGTTCAATTTTAAAAAGTTACCGCTGTAGCTTACATGTGAAGCCTTGCCCAATGGGATTGAGGCTGTCCTGTCAAACGTTATGTCAAACGGAGAGGAAGATCCATAGTATTCGCTTCTAGATCATTGACGAAAGCTGAGGAAAAGTTTGCTCGGGTGGAAAAAGAAGGCTTCGGCATCGTCTTTATGTCAAGAAATTAAAAGCTCTGCCATGATGATGTTGTGACGGAGCTCGAAGGGCTGAATTACTGACTCCCATTCATAATTCCTATATTTTATCTTCCATCCTTGGACCATTCAATGGGACACCGTCCATGGCAGCAGTTTGATTGTAGAGGTGGGTGTTGGTGCTGTCAGTGAGAAACACGGCAATGCGGATGCTCTGTCAAGGCTGCCTTTGCCTGGAGATAAAGATGTTCCCGCTGGAATGTGCAGATAATGCATTTCACACAAGAAGATAATGTTCCGGTAACCGCTAACCAGGTATGGAAAGCCACCCGGAGTGATCCGGTTATGAGGCAGGGAGTGGAACTTGTCCAGAGAGGGAGGATGAGTAGAAAGCACCTGGAGTTACGGCGGTAAATGTGCGGAAGCTGGGAGTTGGCGGTGTTGCTGGATGTTTATTCTGGGCTATGAGAGCCTCATTCCCCCATCATTAAGATGAAAGGTGCTGGAACGGGAGCACCAAGAGCACCCGGGGGTGCTGCCAATGGAAGAAACAACAAGAAGCTGTTTGTGGTGCTGCCCAAATGGAAGAGAAAGTGGGATGGTGCGAATGCTGCGCTTGGGGACGGAAGGTGCCGCCCTTGCTGCCTCTTGCTGGCTGGGATTGTCCCCAATGGCAGCGAATCCACAGCGAGTCGCTGCTTCATCACAATCTGCCCGACTCCACCCACACTGGCTGTCAATCACTCTGCTGGAGCGGCTTCCTATTGGCTGTGTTCAGCTGCTGGACAGCAGAATGCACCAATGGAGAATGAGGTGCAGTGATGGATTGTGCAATGAATCAATGAGGCTTTTGACAAGGTACCACATGGTAGGTTGTTGCACAACCTACATCATGGGACCCAGGGTGAGGTAGTTAAATGTGTACAAAATTGGCTTGATGACAGAAGCCAGTGAATGGTTGTCCAGGGTTGTTTTTCAAACTGGAGGCCTGTGACCAGCGGTGTCCTCTGGGATCAGTGCTGGGTCCACTGATATTTGTCATTTATATTAATGATTTGGATGAGAATATAGGAGGCATGGTTGGTAAGTTTGCAGGTGACACCAAGATTGGTCGCACAGTGGACAGTGAAGAAGGTTATCTCGGATTGCAGCAGGATCTTGATCAATTGGGCCAATGGGCTGACGAATCGCAGATGGAGTTTAATTTGGACAAATGCGAGGTGATGCATTTTGGTAGATTGATCCAGGGCAGGACTTACTCAGTTAATGGTAGGGTGTTGGGGAGAGTTACAGAACAAAGAGATCTCGGGTACGGGTTCATGGCTCCTTGAAAGTGGGGTCACAGGTGGTCAGAGTGGTGAAGAAGACATTCGGCATGCCTGGTTTCATCGGTCAGAACATTGAATACAGGAGTTGGGATGTCTTGTTGAAGTTGTACAAGACATTGGTAAGGCCCCACTTGGAATACTGTGTACAGTTCTGGTCACCCTATTATAGAAAGGATATTATTAAACTAGAAAGGTACAGAAAAGATTTACTGGGATGCTACCGGGACTTGATGGATTGAGTTCTAAGGAGGAGTTGAATAGACTGGGACTTGTTTCCTTTGGAGCATAGGAGGCTGAGGGGTGATAGAGGTCTACAAAATAAAAAGGGGCACAGATCAGCTGGATAGTTCATGTCTTTTCCCAAATGTCGGGGAGTCTAAACCTTAGAGGGCAGAGGTTGAAGGTGAGAGGGGCAATTATTTCACACAGAGGGTGGTGAGTGTCTGGAACGAGCTGTCAGAGGGAGTAGTAGAGGTGGGGACAATTTTGTCTTTTAAAAAGCATTTAGTTAGATGGGTATCAAGGGATATGGGCCAAATGTGGGCAATTGGGACGTGTTTAGGGGTTTAAAAACAGGGGCAGCCTGGGCAAGTTGGGCTGAAGGGCCTGTTTCCATGCTGTATGTAAATCTGAATGAATACTCAATGAGGTGCCGCCCACTCAGTGACGTGGCTGGAAGCGGCCGTTAAACGGTTTCCGCGCGCGGCTGGAGGGGGCGTTCTGACGTCACTGCCGACGCACAGCACGTGACCTGGATCTGGCCAATTGGCGAGCGGAAAATCAGCCGCCGACGCCTCGAGTGCGGACTTCAGGCGCCGTGCCGTTTCACACTGCGTGTGCGGGGCTTTCCCAGTGGCGTTCATACCGAATTTTTGAATAACGGTAAGGAATTAAATAAGAGAAAAAGTCTCCACTTCAGCGGCGCCGACTCTCGCTGACTGGGATTGTCCCCAGTGGCAGCGAGTCGCTGCTTCATCACAAGCTGCCCGAGTGCGCCCACACTGGCTGCCAATCATTCTGCTGGAGCGGGTTCCTATTGGCTGTGGTCATTTGACGGACAGCAGAATGCACCAATGGAGAATGAGGGTGCCGTGCGGTCCCGCCCACTCAGTGAGAGCGGCTCGCGGTCACGTGGTGCGGCCGTTAACGGTTTCTGCTGGAGAGGGGGGTCTGAAGTCACTGCCCGCTCACAGCACGTGACTTGGAGCTGACCAATCCGCGAGCCGGAAAGCAGCGGCCGCCGACCGGAGTGAGCCTGCGCGCAGGCGCATTGCGGTTTGTCGCTGCGTATCCGGGTATTTCCGGGGCCGGGTTTGTGAATCACGGTGAGGAATTAACGGCCCAGAAAAAGTTTCAACTTCAACAACATTCAGCTTGAGGATTAAAATGTCGGTTTCCTGTGTAAATACAGCCCGTCTTTGTATCATATTAACAGAACGGGGACGGTCAGTTACATTGTGGGCGGCGCGGTGGCTCAGTGGTTGGTGCTGCGGTCTCACAGCGCCAGGGAGCCGGCTTCAATTCCCGGCCTTGGCTCACTGTCTGTGTGGAGTCTGCACATTCTCCCCGTGTCTGCGGCCCTTTCCTCACACTCTCCAAACATCAGCAGCACAGGGGCACTGGCCATGCTAAGTTGCTGCTCAGTGTCAGGGGGATTAGCAGGGTAAACACGGGGATAGGGTCTGGGTGGGATTGTGGGCGGTACAGACTGGATGGACCAAATGGCCTCCTCCTGTACTGCAGCAATTGGATGATTCGATGTTTCATAGAAAGATCTGTTATTACAATCTAGGCCGTGTCTGTGTAAACACTGTGCTGCACCATCTAAATTACTGCAATCAAGCACTTGTCTGAGTAAACACAGCACCAGATCTCTCTTCATTATTTCAGTCTGAGCCCTGTATGAGCATTTGACAAGGTGATGCATAACAGGATGGTGCATCACGGTAAAGCTCATGGAATTGGAGGAAGTGTGTTAGCGTGGATTGAAAACTGTCAGGAGAAAACAGAGTTGGAATAAATAGCTTCTTTTCAGACTGGAAGGGTAGCACCGACGGGATCAATTCTTGGCTGACAATTGTTTTGTGACCTGGCAGAAGAAACAATGTACGGTTTCCAAATTTGCCGATGATACCAAGTTCATTCGAAGGGCATGTTGTGATGAGGATATTGTGATGCTGCAAAGGGATATGGATAGACTGGGTGACGGGGCGAAAACATGGCAAGTGGAATTTAATGTGGGCAAGTGTGAGGTCATGCACTTCAAGTAGGTGGAATCAAAAGGCAGATGGTTCTTTAAAAGGAGGCAGACTGCAGGTGAGTAAAGTACAGAGAGATCCAGGTGTTTCATTGCATGAATCACTAAAAGGTAGCTGGCATGTCCAGCAAGGGGCAACACGGTTTTGATTTGATTTATTATTGTCACATGTATTAACATACAGTAAAAAGTATTGTATAGAGAAGGAAATGAAAGAGTGCAGAATGGTGTGTTCCAGGCATGGCTTGGGTGCAGAGAAAGATCAATTTAATGCAATGTCCATTCAAAAGTCATGGCAGCAGGGATGAAGCTGTTCTTGAGTCAGTTGGTACGTGACCTCAGTCTTTTGTATCTTTTTCTGGAAGGAAGAAGGTGGAAGAGAGAATGTCTGTGGTGCAGTGGGGTCCTTAATTGTGCTGGCTGCTTTGCCGAGGCAGCAGGAAGTGTAGGCAGAGTCAATGGATAGGAGGCTGGTTTGTGTGATGGATTCGGCTTTATTCACGACCTTTTGAAGTTTCTTGTGGTCTTAGGCAGAGCAGGAGTCAAACCAAGCTTTGATACAGCCAGAAAGAATGCTTTCTGTGGTGCAATTGTAAAAGTTCGTGAGAGTTGCAGCTGACATGCCAAATTTCCTTCGTCTTCTGACAAGGCGTGGTGGACTTTCTTAACTATAGTGTTGGCAGAAGGGAACCAGGATAGGTTGTTGCAGATCTGGACACCTGAAAAATTGAACCTCAGGATCCTTTCTACTTCGCCCCGGTTGCTGTAGACAGCGGCACGTTCTCCTCTACGCCTCCTGAAGTCGATGACAATCTCCTTTGTTTTGTTGACATTGAGGGAGAGATTATTGTTGCTGCACCTGTTCACCAGACTTTCTATCTCATTCCTGTACTCAGTCTTGTCATTGTTTGAAAATCGAGTTGGAGGGGAATTTGGCCACACAGTCATAGGTGTATAATCAATATAGTAGGGGGCCGAGAACACAGCCTTGTGGGGCACAGGTGTTGATGAAGATTGTGGAGGAAGTGTTGTTGCCTATCCTTACTGATTGTGGTCTCTTGGTTAAGAAGTTCAGGATCCAGTCGCAGAGGGAGGAGCCGAGGCCCAGGCAACTGAGTTTGGAAATGGGTTTCGTAGGAATAGTGGTGTTGGAGACTGAGCTGCAGTCAATCAATAGGAGTCTGACAGAAGTGTATTTGTTACCTAGTGTTCCAGCGTTGAGTGCGGGGCCAGGGAGATGGGGTTTGCTGTGAACCAGTTGTGGCGGTAGGCGAACTGTTGTGATCCACGCAGTCGGGAGGCTGGAATTGATTAATGCCATGACTCGCCTTTCGAAATACTTCACAATAATGGATGTCAGAGCCACCGAATAATAGTCATTAAGGCAGGCTGTGAGGCTTTTCTTTGGTATTGGGTAATGGTCGTTTTCTTTAAGCAAATAGGGACCTCAGATTGTTGTAAAGAGATGTTGAAAATGTCTGCGAATACCCCTGCCAGCTGATCTGAGCATGATCGGAGTGCTTGTCCGGGTACCCCATCCGGCCCAGTCACATTCCATCAGTTGACCATCGAGGAAGCTGCTCTCTAATCTGCAATGATGACCTCAGATACAGCTGGTATAATGGTTATAACACTGCTGCCTCAGCACCAAGGAACCAGGTTCGATTCCCGGCTTGTGTGACTGTCTATGCAGAATTTGTACGTTCTCCTCGGGTCTGCAGGTGTTTCCTCCTAGTGCTCCAGTTCCTTCCCACACTCCAAAGATGTGCAGGTTCTGTTGATTGGTCATGCTAAATTGCCCCTTCGTGTCAAGGGGATCAGCAGGGAAAATACCTGGGGTTACAAGGATAGGGCCTGGGTGGGATTGTGATTGGTGCAGACTTCATAGGCTGAATGGCCTCCTTCTGCACAGTTAAGTGAGGAGTTAAGAAGGAAAATTGCATTTTCCCCTGTATTGTAAAGAGCTTGTTTAAAAATAGGGAATTTCCACTTTCTTTCTGGCTAAGATGGAGTCAGCGAGATCGGACAGTGTGTCATCCGGGGAGGATGGAGCCATTAAGATCAGACGGTGTATTACCTGGGGAGGATGGAGGCAGTGAGATCAGACAGTGCGTATCCCGGGGAGGATGGAGCCAATGAGATGATAGTGTCTAACCCGGAGAGTATGGAGTCAGTGCAATCAGACAGTGTGTAACCCAGAGAGGATGGAGCCTCTGAGATCAGATAGTTTGTGAACTTTATTAATGTTTCTGATGAGAATACAGTAATTGAAACACTTCTAACACTCCTGTTGAATCTTCTTTTGATGTCAGGTAGGTGGGCTAATCTAGGTCCAGGCAACGGGAGTTCGAGTGGGTCGTCCAGTTACCCATCTACTGCAGCTATAAGAACATGAGAACTAGGATCAGGAATAGGCCATCTGGCCAATCGAGCCTGCTCCGCCATTCAATAAGATCATGGCTGATCTTTTCGTGGTCTCAGCTGAATTTGCTCACCATAGCCCTTAATTCCTTTTATTCAAAAATGTTTCTATCCCTGCCTTAAAAACATTCAATGAGTCAGCCTCAACTGCTTCACTGGGCAGGGAATTACACAGATTCACAACGCTTTGTGTGAAGGAGTTTCTCCTCCACTCAGTCCTAAATCTGCGCCCCTTATTTTGAGGCCATGCCCCCTAGTTCTAGTTTCACCTGCCAGTGGAACCAACTTCCCTGCTTCTATTTTATCTATTCTCTTCATAATCTTATATGTTTCTACAAGATAATTCTTCAGAATTCCAATGAGTACAACTCCAGTCTACTCAGTCTATCCTCATAAGCCAACCCTCTCAACTCTGGAATCAACCTCGTGAATCTCCTCTGCACCCTGTCAGTATGTCCTTCCTCAAGTAAGGAGACCAAAACTGTACAGTGTTCTCGGTGTGGCCTCACCAGCACCTTATACAGCTGCAACATAATCTCATTGTTTTTAAACTCCATCCCTTCAGCAATGAAAGACAAAATTCCATTTGCCTTAATTACCTGCTGCATCTGCAAACCAACTGCTTGTGAATCTTGCACAAGGACACCCAGGTCCCTCTGCACAGCAGCATGCTGCAATTTTTTACCATTTAAACAAGAGTCTATTTTGCGGTTATTCCTATCCAAATGGATGACCTCACATTTACCAACATTGTACTCCATCTGCCAGACCCTCGGCAACTCACTTAGACTATCTATATGCCTTTGTAGACTTTCAGCGTCCCCTGCGCACTTTGCTCTGCCACTCACCATAGTGTCAGCTGTGAATTTTGACACACTACACGGTCCCCAACTCCAAATCATCAATGTAAATCGTAAACAATTGCGGTCCCAACACTGATCCCTGAGGCACATCACTAGTCACAGATCGCCAACCAGAAAAACACCCATTTATCCACACTCTTTGCTTTCTGTTCATTAACCAATCCTCTATCCATTACATTACCCGTAACACCGCACACCTTTATCTCATGCAGCAGCCTTTGGCGCGGCACCTTGTCAAATTTCTTCTGGAAATCCGGATACACCACATCCACAGGTTCCTCATTGTCCACTGAGCATGTAATGTTCTCAAAGAATACCACCAAATTAGTCAAACATGACCTGCCTTTCATGAACCCATGCTGCATTTTTCCAATGGGACAATTTCTATCCAGTTGTCTCGCCATTTCTTCCCTGATAGATTCAAGCATTTTCCCGACCACATAATGCATTTGCTATTTTCCCCACCATCTGTTTTAGTACCCTGCGATGCATTCCATCAGGGCCAGGAGACTTGCCTGCCCTTAACCAATTAGTTTGCCCAACATACCTCTTTTGTGACAATGGTAGTTTGTAGGTCCTCACCTGCCATAGCCATCTTGACATTAGTGACCTGACAGCTATGTTCCCTGCCAGGTGTGCCCAGAATGGGAGAATGCGATATCTCCCTGAAACATAAAAGCTTTCCTTACCTGGTGGGGACTGCGGGGACCGGTGTGTGTTTGAACTCATTTCATCATATTTTGCTTTGTTTAACTTTTCTATGAGATTCTGCTCATTTTTAAGAAGCCACATTTGAAGTTATCCCTTTGTTGATCTGGTCTATTTTGTTAAGATGCATGTTGCAAGATGCAGAATTTCACTGGTAGCACAGTGGTTAGCACTGCTGCTTCACAGCTCCAGGGTCCTGGGTTCGATTCCCGGCTCGGGTCACTGTCTGTGTGGAGTTTGCACATTCTCCTCGTGTCTGCGTGGGTTTCCTCCGGGTGCTCCGGTTTCCTCCCACAGTCCAAAGATGTGCGGGTTAGGTTGATTGGCCAGGTTAAAAATTGCCCCTTAGAGTCCTGAGATGCGTAGGTTGGAGGGATTAGTGGGTAAATATGTGGGGGTAGGGCCTGGGTGGGATTGTGGTCGGTGCAGACTCGATGGGCCGAATGGCCTCCTTCTGCACTGTAGGGTTTCTATGATTCTAAATCTGAGCTTTTCCCTCGCATGCCAGCGCCCCACAGTCTAAGTCACCTTGCAGAAATGTCCCCCTCATTTTAGCAAAGAGCAGAAGGTTGGTTTTCTGTTTCAGCTGCTGCTGCACCCCTGGGAGGGAGAATAGGGAGAGGGAAAAGATGGGAGAAGAAGTGAAAGGGAGAGAGGGAGTGAGAGGAGGTGGGAACCAATTGTGGTTTTGAGTGGTTCAAAAAACACTGTGCAAATTTATGGTTTCTGAAATTTGTAATAGTTTTCAGCAAACTGAGCAGTGGATGTTCGGTGAATTATCCACCTGGTAGATTGTATTCAGTAACGGGTGAACAATCATCTCATTGAATGAAAATGAATGTTCACTTACCCCTGTCCCTGTAAGTTTGTAAATCCCTGGTGTGGTTCCTTGATGGGGTGAGGTTCCTCAATTAACTCCTGCTGATGTTGGAACAGAGTCTGATCAATGAAAAGTAATATTGTCCCACACAATTGGTCAGAGCAGTGGAGAATAGGAAAAGTGAATGGGGAAGATTGAAGAGATAGGGAGGGAGTCAGTCACAAGGTGTTTGGAAGGAAAGGAGGGAGGAATTCCTTGGTCCCATGGACACCAGTGGATCTTGGCACAAGGACAGTGAAAAGGTGAGGCTTTATCAATTTCTGTTTAAAACCATGATGGACATCGACAGCTGTGCTAACCACTGTGCCACCATGCAGATTCTGGTCTGAATACGGACAGCATTATTACAGAGTATATCAGGGTGATTCTAGTCTGAACACAGACAGCATCAAAACTGTGTTTCTGGGTGATTCTAGTCCGAATAGGCACAGCATTATAACACTGAGTATACCTCCTGTTACTGTTACACTTTTCAAACACACGCTGTTTCTGCACATATATCCTCAGCTGGGAGAGCAAATGGCCAATTTCCACTTTTCACCCAAAATGTGAACAGACCCGGGACAGAAACATGGGGAAAGTAGTAAAACATCAGACGGTGTGTAACCCGGGGAGGATGGAGTCAGTGAGATCAGACAGTGTGTAACCCGGGGAGGATGGAGTCAGTGAGATCAGACAGTGTGTAACCCGGGGCGGATGGAGTCAGTGAGATCAGACAGTGTGTAACCCGGGGAGGATGGAGTCAGTGAGATCAGACAGTGTGTAACCCGGGGCGGATGGAGTCAGTGAGATCAGACAGTGTGTAACCCGGGGCGGATGGAGTCAGTGAGATCAGACAGTGTGTAACCCGGGGAGGATGGAGTCAGTGAGATCAGACAGTGTGTAACCCGGGGAGGATGGAGTCAGTGAGATCAGACAGTGTGTAACCCGGGGAGGATGGGGTCAGTGAGATCAGACAGTGTGTAACCCGGGGAGGATGGGGTCAGTGAGATCAGACAGTGTGTAACCCGGGGAGGATGGAGTCAGTGAGATCAGACAGTGTGTAACCCGGGGAGGATGGAGTCAGTGAGATCAGACAGTGTGTAACCCGAGGAGGATGGAGTCAGTGAGATCAGACAGTGTGTAACCCGGGGAGGATGGGGTCAGTGAGATCAGACAGTGTGTAACCCGGGGAGGATGGGGTCAGTGAGATCAGACAGTGTGTAACCCGGGGAGGATGGAGTCAGTGAGATCAGACAGTGTGTAACCCGGGGAGGATGGAGTCAGTGAGACCAGATAGTGTTTAACCTGAGGAGGATGGAGTCAGTGAGATCAGACATTATGTGACCCGGGTTAGATGGAGCCAGTAAGATCAGAGAGTTTGTTAACTAGGCAAGATGTAGTGATTGAGATCAGACAGTGTCCAACCCGAGGAGGATAGAGCCCATCGTTATCATTCAGACAGACACAATCCCAGGTTGAGGGTTCAAAATATCGGAATCCTCCTCACCATGTGGACTTGCGTTGGAGGGATGTTGCAAGGAGCAATCACTTAGAGCTGTCAGTTGCTTCTGTTCACACACATTCGCAGTTCTTGCTTCTTTTGAGGCATTTAGGATTCCATGGAACACTTTTACGGGAAGTTCTCCTTGACTACACACCTTTTTTGGTTTTCTGAAAAGCATGGAACTTAATTTTTGCAGTTCTGCCCCCCGTTTCCGATCTCAGTGCACCCGCAGTAGATGAAGCGAAAGGGGGGAGTGGTGGAAGTGAAGATGGGGAGGATGTGCGGTAACAGGAGGGAAGCCCCTCCCGTACCTGCTTTGGCCTTGTAGGCTATTATTGGCTCCAGGAAGACCAGATTCGATAGGGTTCTCCTTCAGACAATTTACTCATTTTCTGTGGCCAGGTTTACTGCTGGTTTCCCTGGAAGGGGAGCATGCCATGTCCGCCGGCATGAGCGAGAAATTCCTTACCTGGAGAGCATTGCAAGGTCTGGGATAGAGATTGAATCTCTTTACAGAGATTATGTTTTGATGTTTCAATTTTCCCCTGGTAGTCTGCCTACTTGATGTCGTATCCCAAAATACAAAAGAAGTACAAGGAAGGACACCCAGAAACCTCTCAGAAATAATAGAAACCCTACAGTGCAGAACGAGGCCATTCGGCCCATAGAGTCTGCACCAACAACAATCGCATGTTGGACTTATCCCCACAACCCCACGCAGTTACCCCATTAATCACTCTAACTAACACATCCTGCCACACTAAGGGACAATCTTGCATGACTAATCAACCTGTGGGAGGAAACCGGAGCAGCCTGAGGAAACCCACAATGATACGGGGAGAATGTGCAAACTCCACACAGACAGTGACCAAGCTGGGAATCGAAGGCAGGTCCTTGGAGATGTGAGACAGTCGTGCTAACCACTCTGCCACTATGTCTCCCAATGCTAAACCAGTTTGTTCAGATCCAAAGCTCTTAATGAGTATCTTAATTAAAGAAAGGGTTCCACAGGCTGGAAGATGTTTGGGATGAGTATTCCACAGCGTAGTCTCTTGGCAGCTGAAGGCAAGGGGCCCATGTGTAGAACAATCCAAATAAGGGCTGGTCAAACTTTCAGGAGTGCGGAAATATTGCCAACATCTAAGGCCGGACTATAATATCTGACTGGGAAATGTGAGTCAGTGGATATATTTGAAAAGCTCGATTGAGGTTCCAGATGGTGTACAAGGATCTAGGGTTAATGAGATGCAGTGCAAGTTAAGATACGAGAAACAAGTTTCAGGGCAGTTCATAAGATCATCTTTTATGTGTAACACTATTTTTTATTTGCTGACAAGCAATATATTTATGAGAAACAGATAGCCCACTGGTGGGACTCCAGAGAATGGGATTGGGAAGATAAACCAATGCCAGTGATATGTGCTGTGCGATTTACTGGATAAACAAAAAGACTGGGATAATTTCCACCCAGCTGGAAGGCAGTGAAGAGGATGATCATGTGATCAACTGTGCCAAAGGCTTCAGAGACGTAGAGTCGGCTGAAGATACTTCACTGACCATTTTATTTCTGCTAGAATGTAATGTTTGACTTTGACAAGAGCTGTTTCAGTATTGTGGCATAGGTGGAAACCTAGTTAGATGTATTCAAACAAGTTCCAAGAAAGTTGTGTCCACATTTAGCAGGTAAAGTTATCATCATGTGTTTTGGAGAAAAGGAGGCTGGACATGGACCAGGGATTTTCAAGGGCAAATGAGATCAAGATGATTTTTTGAAGAGGCAGTACCAACAGTACCAAGGTTGTGGGATCACCGTCAGATCTACCAGGTATATATATATCTACATGGTGTTTGTGAGATTGTAAATACCAAAAGATAGTCCCCATATAAATTTTGGAAATCATATTGCTGCTTAAAGATACAAACAAGGCATTTTCACTTCACAGTTTCCATTTAACCCTGCTCTGGATTTGTTTATTTTAGAGCACCAGAATCGAAAACACCTGTCACAAAAATGGCTGAAGGTTTCAACAGCGGAGTATATCCAATATCTTCAAAAAGATTGGCTTTGGACAATGGTAGGTTCAGAAAATACTCCCAAGTTTTCACCGTCCTGTTAATGAATCCAGACCTCATTCATGAACCTGCAGTTCACACAAGGAGCAGAGAAGAATATAGTGGCAGCAAATTATAAACCAGTAAAACTGATATAATGAAGTTGTGCTGAAAGCAATGTCTCGTGCATGTCGATAGGCATTGTTTACATGGACATTCAGAAGGAATTTGGACAGAGTTTCTTAAAATTTCTGTCATGCGATTGAAGGCAAATTTGTGACCTCATTATGAAATTGGTGGAAAAGCAAGGGATAGAGATGAGGTAAATGGTGATTTAGGCTGACTGTCAGGATGCAACTTGCTGTGTTCCAGAAGCATCTGTGTTAGGCTCACAACTACTGATCAAATTTATTGACAGCCTAGATGATGGAATAAAAAATTGGATTTATAAAACTGATTATGACAAAGTTATTGAAACATCGTAGTCAATATAGTGGCAATATGCAATGAAATATCAGTAAATTAAGTGAATTGGCACGTTTGTGGCAAATAGATTAAAATGCAGACAAACATCAGGTCCTTCACTTGCAATAAGGGATAGAACAGGGCCCTTTCCAAATGTGGAAAACCTAGAAACTTGGAAGCTCTACAGAACCTTGAGAATCCCTGAATATAGATTGTTAAAATATCATGAAAAGGGAGCAAAAAGTAAAACAAACAATTTAATGTTGGATTTTATGTCCAGAGAACAAGAGCATGTAGGGATAGAAGTTATGTTACAAGCGAGACAAGCTCCTGAATAGACCAATCCCGGCTGTGGCGATTGCAGTTAAAATAAAGGCAAAACCTTTCAGGAATGAAATTGGAAAATGCTTCTAAACGCAAAAACATTTCCTGCAAAAAAGGTAATTGATATTGGTAATTTGATGTGAATTGCTTCTTACTAACCAGGGGTATGAAGTGATTTGGAGCCCAGCTGGGTATATAGGTTTTATTCACAAATGAGATAAATATCACGAATGTTTTCTGAAAGATAGTTGATAACATGGCTCACATGACATTTCAGTGGGTTGTTTTAAGTTTACGGGAAATTAAAACAGTCCAGATAGGAACTCATTGTGTTTCATTTTTTTTCAATTTCTGTTCACAGATCCAAACTCTAAAATCACTGAGTTCTTGACAAACTGTAAAGATAACCAACTGTTGGTTTTGACCAAATTCTACCGGGACAGACTAGAACAGGCGATTGAAGGAGTGGCGAGACTCTGTCTGATGTTTGCAGCATGCGATCATATTGGTGTGAAAGAAAGTCATGTAAGTCCAGGATATAGTGGGTTTAGTGATTTTGTCCATTTTCACATCGCAGACCTGATGAAATTAGAGGAAGAATAATTTGCTGAACAATAAGAAGCTATGGTCTCTCTTGCTGCTCTCCTAAAAAGACAACTGTTCCAGTTTAGCTATATGAACGGAGTGGGAATGGAGGGATACAAAAGAGTGGACTAGTTTGGACCAGGGAGCGGCGCGGGCTAATTGTTCCTTGTTTCTCGTTTTAAGGCTTCATTCTATGATCATCTTGCTGGTGCCAGTACAGAGCGAGACTGCGGATAGTTGGGAACCTGTCTCGGGGGCAGGGAATTCATATGGTGTTCGTGGAAGTGGAAATGACTAGGGTTGGGAAGCATTTTCCGATCAGGGCCATTGTGATCTCCTGGACTCGTTTCGATCGCCTCAGGGGGTCGGAGAGGAATTTCCCAGATTTTTTTTTTCCCCATATTGGCCCTGGGGTTTTTCACTCTGGGTTTTCGCCTCTCCCTAGAGATCACATGGTCTGGAATGGGGGGGTGGGGGTGAGTTAATAGGTTGTAATGAACAAAGCATCGGAGCTGTGAGGGACAGCTCGGTGGATAGGATATTGGTATGTAGATAGGCTGGAAAATTGGGCGGGGATCCTGGATTCAGGATTCGTTCCTGGACCGGGGAGCGGCGCGGGCTTGGAGGGCCGAAGGGCCTGTTCCTGTGCTGTATTGTTCTTTGTTCTTTGTTCTTTGTACAGCTACAATGCATCTACCCAACAACGTGTAAAAAATGTCTATCCCATTTGCCCAAAACAGGACAAATCCATATGGAAAATTTGCACCCCACAAGCCTCCTCCCATTAAGTGGCAGAGATAAAATGAGTCATTGCCAGTGACTTAAAGTTGCAGATACTTTGCAGTATGGGACGGCAAAGTGGCACAGTGGTTAGCATTACTGCCTCACAGCGCTGGGAACCTGGGTTCGATTCCTGGTTTGAGTCATTTTCTTCATGGTGTCTGCATGTTCTCCACGTTTTAAAGTTTATTTATTATTGTGAAAAGTAGGCTTGCATTAACACTGCAAAGATGTGACTGTGAAATCCCCTAGTTGCCATACTTCAGCGCCTTTTCGGGAACACTGAGGGTGAATTTAGCATGGCCAATGTACCTAACCAGAGCACCCGGAAGAAACCCACGCAGACACGGGGAGACTGTGCAGATTCCACTCAGTGACCCAAGCCGGGAATTGAACCCAGGTCCCTGGCGCTATGAGGCAGCACTGCTAACTACTTTGGAACCGTGCTGCCGAGTTTTTGTGTGCATTTCTGTCGGGTGTTCAGCTTTCCTCCTACTGCCTGAAAGACATGATGGTTAGGTGCATTGACCATGCGAAATTCTCCCTCAATGTACCTGAACAGGCGCTGGAGCATGACAACGACGGGATTGCCTCGGTCACTACATTGCATTCTTAATGCAAGCCTCTTTGTAACATGAATAAATACACTTTAAGCATTTAATAACATGATAATTGAAGTTTCTTTTAGGTACTGCCAGTATCACTTGCCTCCTGATCTCATTAAACCCTTGGTCCATTCATGGACCAACACGAGTGTCTGCCTCTGACATCACAACATTATTTGATTGAACTCTGTCATGGAATGCTAAGGCGATAGAAATGAATGGGAACTGCGCTAAATCTCTGCAATGGCTGCAGTCATACCTAGCACAATGATAGTTGTGATTGTTTGAGGTCAATCATGGCAGACCCATGGCCCTGATACTAGAGTTCCTTAACGTCCTGTGTTCTCTGAAAATATATCCAGCTGTTTCATGACCTATCTGCTATCAATTGGTCAGAAGTGGAGGTGTTTTAGTATTGATTTTAAAATGTACAACTTAATGTGTAACTCCTCAGATATCAGGAGCTGGACAATATCCAGTCTAGTAAATGGTCAGTGATATTCCTGCCACACAACTCCATCCCTGTTTGACACTAAGTCACATTACCATTGCGGAAACCCCCTTCAACAACCATGAGAGTTAAAATTGAAAACAAACTCAACTAGAAGAGTCAGAGGCTGGGAATTTTGCTGCAAGGCTCACTTCCTGAATTCCCAAAGTCTGCAAATAATCCACAAGACAAAAATGGGCAACGTGACGGAATACACTCCACAATCATGGATTATTGTGTCCAACATTATCTAAGCAGCTCGACGCCATCTAGAATAAAGCTGCCCACTTGATTTGCATGGAATTTGTTCTTAAAAATATTTCCTCCCACGTCACAATGTCAGCATGTGCACCTCGTAAAAGATGCACTGTAGCAAATCACTAACACTCCCTTAACAGAACGTCCAAAGCCTACGCCTCTACCACCTTGAAGGACAATGGGTGAAAGATAGGTCCGGTGTACCCAATAGCTACTCATCTAGTCCCTCCATCTAATTGCTTCCTTCAATAATTATTTTGTACTGAGGCATCTTCAATTACACAATCGTATAAAAATATTTTGTGTTTAAAAATTGTTTTTCATGTCTACCAAGCATCTCCAAACTCCTTGTATTCAATGAAGTAGTTTGAGTTGCTGTCGTTGTATTATAGGAAACATGTCAGGCAATTTTCGTACATCAAATTCCCATAGGTAACAATGTGATACTGAACATATAATGTATCTTCTTACGATGTTGATTGGGGCATAACTCTGACTCTTTTCTGAAATGGTGCTGTGCGACATTTTTCATCCACTGCAATGGGCAGATTGTATCTTGTGTAAACGTCTCATCTGAAAGACAGCACTTCCAAAAATGTAATCCTCCTCACTACTGTGGTCGAGTGTAAACCTAACTTCTGCGTCTCAAACAAAAGATCTGATTGCAGGATGAGGAAGGATTATCTCACTGATTCAAATAAGTATTTCGTTGTTAAATACACAATACCGCATAATTTTATTCCCACGCTACTCATGATAATGAATGCAACAAGATCTTTGTAGAATTTGACAGGAAGGAAACTGGAAAATAGGAAAGAAAAGGAGACACATAGTAAATAGTGTGATCTCAAAACGATCTGCCGAGGTGAAAATAGCCAAAGGATCTGTCAGCATCTGTAAAAAGGAAACGGTTTGGGTATAATTCTGAAAAAAAAAGAAAATGGTGTTAGTGGCAGTGATAAAAGTAGAGTGAGAGGTAACAAAGGCAGGTGGGAGAAAAGCAGCTTAAAGCACAAAAGAGTTGGAATGATGGAAATGTGTCAAACAAAAACTGGGAAAGGGACACAAATGAAAACTTTGGGAACGAAAAACCCAACTGCTCCCCATTGTTGCTGTACATTGATTTCATTACTTGCTTTCAGCATCTTGAAAACTTGCACCAACACATCCCATATTCTGCTCCGCCTGAGTGGAATTATTCCAACATTCACAAATTCTCACATTAACAATAATTGCTCAACTCTCATAACATCCTTGTTTTGACTGCATGACAACTTAATATTAAAATGTTAAAACTGCATACAACCAGGTAAAGTTCCTTACCCCTTTCTCCTCAATCCCCAACATCAACAAGTTGAGCTTCTCTTTCTTTAATTTATACTTTCCTGGATGTGCGTGTCACCATCCAGGCCAGGATTTATTTATTCCTAATTGACAGTGTTGATGATCTGACGTCATGGAGTGCTGCAGCCTATGTGGGGTGTAGAAGTTAAGGTGTTAAACACGAAATCCAGAATTCATGCAATAAGGGTCCAACTGAAATCATGGATGACTTAAATTTACACCTAGATTGGACAAACCGAACTAGCAATGGTATAGTAGAGGAGGCGTTCCTGGAGTGTTCTCTTTAGACAAATGCATTGAGAAGCCAACCAGCGAACAGGCTATTCTAAACCAGATACTGTGCAATGAGTAATGAAGGATTAATTCACAATCCTGTGCCGTTCCCTTGGAGAAGAGCACCTATTAAATGACAATGTTTCATTCAGTTCGAGAGTTAAATATTTGAATCTGAAACTAGGGCTCTGAATCTAAACAAATGAAACTAAGCGTGTATGTGAAGCGAATTATCAAGGATAGATGGTGGAACCTTACTAACGTGGTTGATGGTGGATAGGAAATGGTTTATTTTTAAACAACGTTTTCATGAATTACAATAGTGCTGACTTCCTGTCTGGCGCAAAAAAACCTGATGAAATGTGGCTCAAACGTGGCTTTTTCAATAAACTAGGGATAATATTAAAACCAACGTGGAGCCATATAAAATTGGCATAGAAAGGCAGCAAGGCTGATGATGGGAAATGTTTTGAATTCAGCAAAAGAAGATTAAAAAATGATCCAGCGCAGGAATTAGATTGAGATTAAAATTGCAGACTAGTCGAAACTAACAGTAAAAGCTTCTGTAAGTATGCGAAGAGAAAAAAATAAATAAAGACGATGGAGGTCCCTCCTTATCAGAAGCAAGGAAATTTGCAATGGAAAATAAAGAAATGGCAGAAGAATTGAACGTAAACTTTCATTCTGTCGTCACAAAAGAGGGCACAGAAAAGGAAAAAGCAACTTCCAAATATGTTCGGGAACCAAATGAATAGACGGAATTGAACTAAATCTGTATTTGTAAGAAAAATGTGATGGGGATATTAATGGGTTGAAAGAGTGGCAAATCACCAGCACCTGATACTCGACATCTCAGTATTAAAGGAAGTGGCTCTGAAAATATTGGATGCACTGATGGTCATTGTCCAAAATTATATGAGCCCCTGAAGCAGTTCCTACGGAATTGAGGGTTGTAAATGTAACCCCACTATTTAAAAATGTAGGAAGAGAAAAAAGAGCGTTACACACCAATTAGCCGGACATCGGTAGTGGGAAAGTTGCCAGAAAAATTTTAAAAACTAGTTCGAAAACATTAACGGGAACGAAAAAAGCCAGCATGGGTTTATAAAAGGCAAATAATGCTTAAAAAATCGGCAGGAGTTTTCTGAGGATGTAATTAGTAGAATAGTTAAGAGAGAACCAGTAGAAGAATCGTTTTTGTGCTTTCAGATATGATTCCTCATAACAAGTCAGTGGGCAAAGTTAAAGTACATGGGTCAGGCGGTAATTTGTTAGTGTGGATCCAAATTGATTTATACACAAGAAAAAGAGAGTGCGAATAAATGACGGGCAGTGACTTGTTCGGTATCAGGGCTTCACACCCAGCTTTTCTCAAAACATATAAATGATCAGGATGAGGGAACCAAATGTAACAGTTTCAAATTTACTGATGAAACAATACTGGGTGGGATGAAGGGAATGGAGGATACAAGGAGTTGTCAAAGTGGTTTGGACAAGGTGAGTGGGTGAGCAGGTAAGTGAGTGTCAGATGCAGTAGAATGCCACTAAATGTAAGGTTATACACTGTGGTGTGGAAAAACAGAGAGTATTATTCAAATGGCGAAATAATCGGAAGCGTAAACAGCCAGAGGGATTTGGGTGCCCTTGTACACCAATCAGTGAAAGTGCACAGGCAGATGCCTCAAGCAACTCGGAAGGCAAATGGAATGTTGTCTTCGTTGCAAAAGGATTTCTGATCATAATTAGACATGTCCACCTGCAGCTGCACAGCGCCTTGGCAAGACCACAGCTGTCATATTGCGTGCAGGTTTGAAAGGATGTGTTTGCCATCGAGAAAATATAGCGGAGGCTGGCACAAGAGTTGGCCGCATTGTCCGAAGAGGAGGGATTTTTTCAAGTTTGCCAGTTTCACTACAGTTCAGAAGGATGAGAGGAGATCTGATTGAAATGTATAAAAGTCTAACAGCACTGGACAGACTACATACGTAAGTTTTCCATGGTTGGGGAATCTAGAACCAGGGGGCACAGTCTCAGGATATGGGAGACTATTGAGGAGAGGAGGAGAATTTTTTCACTTAAAGGGTAGTGGACCTGTGGAATTATCTGCCATTGAAGGTTGTGGAGGCCAAGTCACTGAATATGTTCAAGAAAGAAATGCATTTTTAAAAATACGGAAAGAACGCGAGAATGTGGCATTGAGATAGATGGTCAGCTATGACCATCTATCTCAATAAATGACGGAGCATGATCGGAGGATAAATGTTCTACTTCTGCTCCTGTTTTCCATGTTTCTACATATGCACAGGTAATCGCTGCAGAATTTGCAGCCTCTAACCTGCACTTGTTGCCAAATTACCAGCACACCCCTGCCCCAATGTAGATAACATTGTTGACTAATAATGCGGGCGAATACTCTGGGCACATGCTTTCAAAATCCCAGTATGGAATATTTTGGAAATGAAAATCAACTAATACATCTTGAATTGAAATCTAGTTTCGGTAATGCTGACCATGAAAACATTATCCATTGATGTAAAAACCCATACCAACCAATAATGCCGTTTGTAGACTGAGATCTGCTGTCCTTGCCTGGACTACGTGTGACCCCAGCTCTAAAACAGTGTGATTATCTCTTGAAGAGTCTAAGAGGCAACTCAGTTTGATTAAAAGGCTGCAAACTCTAAAAGTATTGAAACTGAAAGATTCATCCGGAAATTAAAATTACATTTCCAACCCTGTCGACCCTACAAATCTCATTATGTGGGGCCAGTGCTAAGGCTCCGAAAGCGATCCCACTGACTAGTCAACCAGTACCCTGAAACAATGAAACTCTTAACATCATACTTGCAGACAATGTCCCAAATACCAGCTTCATCATTGTTGGGTATGACCTGTCCCGCTGACAGGAAAGACCCACAAGAGGTGATAGCACCTTGACATGCAGTGGGGAGCGGATTGCCCTGGATATTCTCAACATTGAGTCTGAACTCCCTGAAGTCTCATTAATCCGGTTGGAAGCGTGGCAATGAAATTGCCTGCTGGTTTCATCCTACCATGCCCACTATCTGATGAACAAGTGCTCCTCCATGTGACAGTGTTTGGAGGAAGCACTGAGGATGGCAAGGGCAGGAAATATACTCTGGGTGGCGACTGAAATATCCATCAACAAGTCATGCTCAGTAGCGCCACCATTGAATGAGCAAGCAACGTCCTAAAGTGCATAGCTGCTGCACTGGGTCTGTGGCAGGCGGTGAGTGAATCAACAAAAGGTTTAACTTATTTGACCTCCTGCTTATCAGGCTGTCTGTTCCAGATGCACATGGTCAAAGTGATCGGAGCTGACCTGAAACTGAACTGTACCAGGCACAAAATACTGGTGACGAGAGCAGGTCAGATTCTGGAGATTCTGTGGAGAATGACACACTTCCTCACTCCCCAAGACCTATTCATCGTCTAAAAGGCACAGTCAGAGTGTGATGGAATCGTCTCCACTTGCCTGGATGTGCGCAGTTCCAACAACTTTCAAGACGCTCGACAGCATCCCGGACAAAACAGCCACCTGATTGACACCCCATCTCACCAACATCAGCATTCACGCCCTCCACTATCGACACGCATGGCAGCGGTGTCTGCCATTTACATGATACACTGCCACAACATAATTAAAAAGTGGATCATATAGTCTAACAGTAATCTGATGTCATGTTGGGCACGGAAGATCAGATGAAATTAATCCCATTGAAATTATTGCTGGTTCTCTGGGATTTCTCACTCTCTTTGAAAATTATATAAAATTAAAAATTTGGTTTATTTGTATGTCGTTTAAATTAAGGACGGAATCAAAATGTGATCTTTATTCAGTGTTCAGAACCCAGTCCAGGGACTGCCTCCTGTCCTCAAAACACCTGGGAAATCCCTGAACAGATCCTTTCCTTCTCATTCCCAGTGCTTACCTTTCACTCTGTTTTCCAATACGTTCCTTATTTTTCTTTACAGAAAGTAAATGAAATCACAGACAGTGGGAACCTCGCGGACTGTTCCAAACTTCTCCTAAATCTGGTGATAGAGAAAGGCTCTCGGGCTCTCAGGGTGATGTGGGAATCCTTTGTGGAAATGCACCGTGGGTTACCCAAGTTGGAGAAAATACTGAGAGAATTACCGACACTTGGTACAGTAAAATCGCGCAGTGAATTAAACATTGCAGATTTTTCTGATATTGCACATAGCTGATTTCATGATTGTAATTCCTTTAATCAGGTCCTGATGCATTTGTTTACATGAACATCCCACAAGGTTTATCGGAAGTACCCCGTAACCTAAAAGGTAAGTGATGACAATGAAGATTGCAAACTAATTATTTCACTTCTAAGAGTCTGAATAATTAGTTGTCAGAATTTAGAAATCAGAAAATCGAAGTCTCGGAATCAGGGTTAAATATTGTTTGAATTTGTCGTCCATCCTCATCTGTTCTGCACAGTTTCAAGTTTGCAATTCATCCGACCATACACATTAGGAGCAAATGTTGACCTCTCGGTCCCTCTAAACTGCTCCACCATTGAACAAGTCCATGGCTGATCGCATCACAACCTTCACACTGCATTCCTGTTTTTCCCAATCATCTTTTGTCTGTTGTGCTTTATATTTTTTCACTGAACCAACTCTAAATTACCAGAACCTCATTTTCTTGTTCTGCGTATTTTCCACCATAGTCCATAAATACTTCGAATGCCTGAACTTCACTGAACCGCTGCCAAGTTTGTTTTTTCAAGTTTATTCTTTAAATAGTTCAAATCCTCAGTTAACTCATCCATTTCGGGGGATTAGCGGGAGTAAATATGTGGAGTTATGGGAAAGTGCTTGGGTGGGATGTTCTGTCGTAGAGTCGGTAGAGACTCTATGGACCTGGTGGCTTCCTTCCCCACTATCAAGGCTCGCCTTGTTAACATGCTCGTAATGTCTCTGTTTTGCAACTCATAAACACCCTTCAACTTGTTCTGAAAGTCAAGTATCGGGAGCTCGGCGAGCCTTTTTGAGGGTGACCATCAAAGCTAATGAGTGCTGCTTATTGTGTTGCTGTTCTAAATTATGAATTACCTTTTTACATTTGATCACTTTTACTTGTTCCAAAAGGAAGAAGAATAAATTAATGATATGATGCGGCCCCTTAAATGTTCCTTCACGCTGTTTCATAGGGTCAGGGACAGTATTAAGTTATAGACAACGTTGTAATTATTTTCTCATCATCATTTAAGAAAGATGCATTCAAGCATCATCTCTTTGCAGTAGATTTTTGACCCAGGTCACAAGCCTATGGACTTATGATCAGAGAGAGTTATAGCGAGAATGTCACTGTCAATGATTCTATGAGACTCTGACTCAATTGTAAATAAATCGTCAATGCGAGAGTGAAAGCAGTGAGTTTTGGAGTAAAATATAAAGTCTCTGTTACTCGGGTGCAGAAGCTTCCATATGTCCAGCAGCCCAGCTTCAGTAACATGATTTCTCAGTGATTTGCTTGTATTGGAGCACGGGTTTGATGATGCTGAGAGCCAGTCTCCCATTTGGAACAGAACACAATTCGAATCTCACCCAGTTAGAACAATCCTGTACTTTTAGCTGAGATAAGGTTGAAGAATATTTTCATGAATTGTGGGTCATTCTCATTTGGGGCAGTTCCGTGCCTTCTCCTGTTCCATCATGCAATGCGAATTTGCCTTCATTGTCCGTATGTTGTGAGTGGACCCAAATCTTCAACAGTCTGTGAAATAAGATTGTTAAACCCCTTATTCCCCCTGATGGGTGAGAGGAAAAGAAGACCTGGTTTGCCCAAGATCTGCCCAGCTACTATGTTCTTTATCTGACAAATGTGTTTCCTTTAAAAATGCAATTTTGCAGCTTTGATGTTTTAGCTGAGAGAGCATTTTTCCCTTAAGAGGTTTATATCAGGTTTACATTCTAGCTAATAACCTTGAACACATCCATAATAATCTGCATTTAATTGATCTGACTGGAGTATCTAGCTAGGCAAGTAGCCTGATATCAGAGAAGAAAGCATTGAGAGAGGGGGGGGAAGGAGAAAAAGAAAGAAAAATGTACTGCCAATTACTGAGATAAAAACTATATACATCAAAAGTTTAACTGCAAATTTGATTCATTTCCAAGTGCTGAAAACCAAATGTGCTTAAACCAACAAATGTCTACTTGAGTATAATAACTATATTTCTCCAGAGCAGATGTTCCGACTGAGGCCTACAGCTCCATTGGTGATAAGCCACATGAGTTAACTCTCCCGTCTCAACAAGCGCACCCGTGTCCATGGATACGGTCAGCTGAGACTGCTCCACCCCGCCCATCAAAGTGTTCATATCCCCACCCGTTATGTGAACTAGCTAAAACTTTCTGAAAATCACTGAATAAAGCAAAGTGCATATAAAAAATACATCTCTGCCACTTGGAAAATAATATCAGCAAATAACATGCCATGTGGTGCAAGGTTCGCTCCAGCTGTTACCCTCCAATCGGCTCGCACTGATGCCCAGATGTTGCAAATCCTCTGCAGCCTCCAATGCAGATGAAAAGGATTTGCTTGCATCCTTGAGGTGGACTCTCAGCCTCACCGGTTAATGTTTTGAAACCTTATGCTTTTCTCCCTAAACTGCTTTTTAATAGCTGTATATTCACATGTTTACCACTCCAGATGTGGTGAGTCGTCGTTATCGAGCATGAATCACCTTCCTTTCAATTGGAGATTTTTCTCACCTCTTGCCTTGGTGAGAATATACTCTTTTGTGTTCGGAATCTGAGCAATTTTACCACCGATTATCTCCGGGTGTATTAGTATTCAACGGATTTTGTTGCAGCGATCTATGAACCCGCTCTAGTTGTAGTAGAACATTATTTGTCGGCATCAATGTTTTTCATGCACTAAAATCTTCCAACAGCACTGGGAGGAATGGTCAGTTGATCTGTCTGATTTTGATTGAATGTTGGCTGGGGCATCTGGAGAGCTCCCTGCACCGTTAGAACTCTCTCTCTGTGCTGCACTGACTGTTAGTCCAGATTTTTGCATCCATTTCTCTGGAGTGGGTTTGAGCTGACAGATTTTCTAACAGGCGAGAGGGCTACCCACTGAGCTATGGCTGACACCTTTAAAAACAGCGAGGTTATGTTGCCACTGTCTCAGGTGCTGGTGAGGCCACACCTGGAGTACTGTGTACAGTTTTGGTCTCCTTACTTGAGAAAGGATATACTGGCACTGGAGGGGGTGCAGAGGAGATTCACTAGGTTGATTCTGGAGTTGAGAGGGTTGGCTTATGTAGAACATCGACTGGCAGTTTCTGTAGCTCATTGAAAGAGCTTTTGACCAAATGGATAATGTCCCCGCCTTCTGAGATTTCTGGCACCCCATAAACTGATGTGGAGATGCCGGCGTTGGACTGGGGTAAGCACAGTAAGAAGTCTCACAACACCAGGTTAAAGTCCAACAGGTTTATTTGGTAACAAATACCATAAGCTTTCGGAGCAATGCTCCGAAAGGAGCATTGCTCCGAAAGCTTATGGTATTTGCTACCAAATAAACCTGTTGGACTTTAACCTGGTGTTGTGAGACTTCTTACTGTGCTTACCCCATAAACTCACAGGGGATTCTGTCTCCTGAATTTTTCGAGGTACTCACATCTTTCCTCTAACTGCCTATTTCGATAGAGTAAATGAAAGAGTAGTTTGTCGTTGCTTATGCTGTTATCCTCAAACTTTCTAATTCTGTTCTCAGACTCCAGTAACTGCTTTGAAAACCCGCTGACAGTTTGTTCCAGTTCTGAGATTGAATTAAGGCTTTTCTCAAGGACCTCATTTACGGAATTTCTGAATGTTCTCAGTTCAGGAAAGTGCTCAGCCCAGACCTTTCCATACCTGACTTTTCTCAGATCAATCAGCATGGGGTTCAGCTCAGACTTCTCAATACTGCATGTGGTGCTCAGCAGCCCTGATGCTGCCATGTGGAGAGGGGTGGCGAATTCTCACTTCTTTGTTTCAATCTTCCTTAAACACTTTGCATTCTTCTCTCTCCTGTCTCACAGTTTGGCTCTTGTGTCTATATCTATAAGTGGTAATTGTGTGGAGGTTATTTAATAACTGGATGGTGATGGATCTGTGTTTCTCTTGAACAGAGAAATATGCAGTCGACAGCGATTAATTTCTCCAGCTCCCTCTTGTGTCCAATTTCCCCACTTTTTGAAGAACTTGGCTGTCAGGCAACCCTTGCAATTTTAAATGATTCGCGAGACTTTCAATAATTTCACCTTTCCTTTCCCCTACAAGTCACTCTCATTCCAAATTATCTGCCAATTCAGTTAACCAAGTCTTAGTTACTTTCTGTAAACCCATCAGTGTTACACCTTCCATTTTCAGGAACGTCTTCGCAATTTCCAATGGGATTTTGCATTCCAACTGTGGTACAATAAACACCAAAATAATTTTACCGTTCAGCATCCAGTAACAGGCCTTCCACGTGTGAAAATTTCCACTGAATTTTACTAAGAATCCAATTACCCTTTCTCAACGTTTTGAAATTCCAGGCAGGTCCCCACTTCTGTAACAATTCCAGTCGATGTTATAACGGGATGGGATGATCCCAGAATTAAACTCTGGCTCAAAGGATTGCAACTTTTAAAAAGAAAAAAAAATGTTTGCTATTTCTCCTCCGAATCCGGTCAGATGCTTGTCATTTGCGAGTTTCCAAACTCCACTCCCAAAAAAAATGCTTCATGTCTTGCATTATATCTCACATCGACTTTGTCGCACAAATCGTCTCCTGGCACGCGCGTCCTCTCCTGGCACGCGCGTCCTCTCCTGGCACGCGCGTCCTCTCCTGGCACGCGCGTCCTCTCCTGGCACGCGCGTCCTCTCCTGGCACGCGCGTCCTCTCCTGGCACGCGCGTCCTCTCCTGGCACGCGCGTCCTCTCCTGGCACGCGCGTCCTCTCCTGGCACGCGCGTCCTCTCCTGGCACGCGCGTCCTCTCCTGGCACGCGCGTCCTCTCCTGGCACGCGCGTCCTCTCCTGGCACGCGCGCCCTCTCCTGGCACGCGCGCCCCCTCCTGGCACGCGCCGCCCCCTCCTGGCACGCGCCGCCCCCTCCTGGCACGCGCCGCCCCCTCCTGGCACGCGGCGCCCCCTCCTGGCGCGCGCGCCCCCTCCTGGCGCGCGCGCCCCCTCTCCTGGCTCGCGGGCGCGCCCCCTCCTGGCGCGCCCTCCCCTGGCGCGTGGGCGCGTCCTCTCCTGGCGCGCGGGCGCGCCCTCTCCTGGCGCGCGCGGGCGCGCCCTCTCCTGGCGCGCGCGGGCGCCCCCTATCCTGGCGCGCGCGGGCGCCCCCTCTCCTGGCGCGCGCGGGCGCCCCCTCTCCTGGCGCGCGCGGGCGCCCCCTCTCCTGGCGCGCGCGGGCGCCCCCTCTCCTGGCGTGCGCGGGCGCCCCCTCCTGGCGCGCCCTCTCCTGGCGCGCGGGCGCCCTCTCCTGGCGCGCGCGCGCGCCCTCCCTCTCCTGGCGCGCGCGCCCCCTCTCCTGGCGCGCGCGCGGGGGCGCCCCCTCTCCTGGCGCGCGGGGGCGCCCCCTCTCCTGGCGCGCGGGGGTGCCCCCTCTCCTGGCGCGCGGGGGCGCCCCCTCTCCTGGCGCGCGCGGGCGCCCCCTCTCCTGGCACGCGCGGGCGCCCCCTCTCCTGGCGCGCGCGGGCGTGCCCCCTCTCCTGGCGCGTGGGCGCGCGCCCTCTCCTGGCGCG
The DNA here is from genome assembly GCF_964213995.1 of Mustelus asterias. Taxonomy (NCBI): domain Eukaryota; kingdom Metazoa; phylum Chordata; class Chondrichthyes; order Carcharhiniformes; family Triakidae; genus Mustelus; species Mustelus asterias. Next base: position 27,205 of record NW_027590330.1, on the reverse strand, counting down.
CGGGCCGCGCCCTCTCCTGGCGCGCGGGCGCGCGCCCTCTCCTGGCGCGCGGGCGCGCGCCCTCTCCTGGCGCGCGCGGGCGCCCCCTCTCCTGGCGCGCGTGGGCGCCCCCTCTCCTGGCGCGCGCGGGCGCCCCCTCCTGGCGCGCGCCCTCCTGGCGCGCGGGCGCCCTCTCCTGGCGCGCGCGCGTGCCCTCTCCTTGGGGCGCGCGCGCCCTCCCTCTCCTGGCGCGCGCGCGCGCCCTCCCTCTCCTGGCGCGCGCGCGCGCGCCCCCTCTCCTGGCGCGCGCGCGCCCCCTCTCCTGGCGCGCGCGGGCGCCCCCTCTCCTGGCGCGCGCGGGCGCCCCCTCTCCTGGCGCGCGCGGGCGCCCCCTCTCCTGGCGCGCGCGGGCGCCCCCTCTCCTGGCTCGCGGGCGCGCCCCCTCCTGGCGCGCCCTCTCCTGGCGCGCGGGCGCGCCCTCTCCTGGCGCACGGGCGCGCCCTCTCCTGGCGCGCGGGCGCGCGCCCTCTCCTGGCGCGCGGGCGCGCGCCCTCTCCTGGCGCGCGGGCGCGCTCCCTCTCCTGGCGCGCGGGCGCGCCCCCTCCTGGCACGCGCCGCCCCCTCCTGGCACGCGCGCCCCCTCCTGGCACGCGCGCCGCCTCCTGGCACGCGCGCCCCCTCCTGGCACGCGCTCCCCCTCCTGGCACGCGCGCCCCCTCCTGGCACGCGCGCCGCCTCCTGGCACGCGCTCCCCCTCCTGGCACGCGCTCCCCCTCCTGGCACGCGCGCCCTCTCCTGGCGCGCGGGCGCACCCTCTCCTGGCGCGCGCGGGCGCCCCCTCTCCTGGCGCGCGCGGGCGCCCCCTCCTGGCGCGCCCTCTCCTGGCGCGCGGGCGCGCCCTCTCCTGGCGCGCGGGCGCGCCCTCTCCTGGCGCGCGCGCGCCCTCTCCTGGCGCGCGCGCGCCCTCTCCTGGCGCGCGCGCGCCCCCTCCTGGCACGCGCGCCCCCTCCTGGCGCGCGCCCTCTCCTGGCGCGCGCGCGCGCCCTCTCCTGGCGCGCGCGCGCCCTCTCCTGGCACGCGCGCCCTCTCCTGGCGCACGCCCTCTCCTGGCGCGCGCGCGCGCCCTCTCCTGGCGCGCGCGCCCTCTCCTGGTGCGCGCGCGGGCGCCCCCTCTCCTGGCGCGCGCGTGCGCGCCCCCTCTCCTGGCGCGCGCCCTCTCCTGGCGCGCGGGGGCGCCCCCTCTCCTGGCGCGCGCGGACGCCCCCTCTCCTGGCGCGCGCCCTCTCCTGGCGCGCGCGCCCTCTCCTGGCGCGCGGGGGCGCCCCCTCTCCTGGCGCGCGCGGGCGCCCCCTCTCCTGGCTCGCGGGCGCGCCCCCTCCTGGCGCGCCCTCTCCTGGCGCGCGGGCGCGCCCTCTCCTGGCGCGCGGGCGCGCCCTCTCCTGGCGCGCGGGCGCGCCCTCTCCTGGCGCGCGGGCGCGCCCTCTCCTGGCGCGCGGGCGCGCCCTCTCCTGGCGCGCGGGCGCGCCCTCTCCTGGCGCGCGGGTGCGCGCCCTCTCCTGGCGCGCGCGCGCGCCCTCTCCTGGCACGCGCGCGCGCCCTCTCCTCTCACACGCGCGCCCTTTCTCTGTCACGCGCGCCCTCTCTCTGTCACGCGCGCCCTCTCTCTGTCACGCGCGCCCTCTCCTCTCTCACGCGCGCCCTCTCCTCTCTCACGCGCGCCCTCTCCTCTCTCACGCGCGCCCTCTCCTCTCACACGCGCGCCCTCTCCTCTCACACGCGCGCCCTCTCCTCTCACACGCGCGCCCTCTCCTCTCACACGCGCGCCCTCTCCTCTCACACGCGCGCCCTCTCCTCTCACACGCGCGCCCTCTCCTCTCTCACGCGCGCCCTCTCCTCTCACACGCGCGCCCTCTCCTCTGTCACGCGCGCCCTCTCCTCTCTCACACGCGCGCCCTCTCCTCTGTCACGCGCGCCCTCTCCTCTCTCACGCGCGCCCTCTCCTCTCACACGCGCGCCCTCTCCTCTGTCACGCGCGCCCTCTCCTCTCTCACACGCGCGCCCTCTCCTCTCTCACACGCGCGCCCTCTCCTCTCTCACACGCGCGCCCTCTCTCTCTCACACGCGCGCCCTCTCTCTCTCACACGCGCGCCCTCTCTCTCTCACACGCGCGCCCTCTCTCACACGCGCGCCCTCTCTCTGTCACGCGCGCCCTCTCTCTATCACGCGCGCCCTCTATCTATCACACGCGCGCCGTCTCCTCTCTCACACGCGCGCCCTCTCCTCTCTCACACGCGCGCCCTCTCCTCTCTCACACGCGCGCCCTCTCTCTCACGCGCGCCCTCTCTCTCTCACACGCGCGCCCTCTCTCTCTCACACGCGCGCCCTCTCTCTCTCACACGCGCGCCCTCTCTCTGTCACGCGCGCCCTCTCTCTGTCACGCGCGCCCTCTCTCTGTCACGCGCGCCCTCTCTCTGTCACGCGCGCCCTCTCTCTGTCACGCGCGCCCTCTCTCTGTCACGCGCGCCCTCTCTCTGTCACGCGCGCCCTCTCTCTGTCACGCGCGCCCTCTCTCTGTCACGCGCGCCCTCTCTCTGTCACGCGCGCCCTCTCTCTGTCACGCGCGCCCTCTCTCTGTCACACGCGCGCCCTCTCTCTGTCACGCGCGCCCTCTCTCTGTCACGCGCGCCCTCTCTCTGTCACGCGCGCCCTCTCTCTGTCACGCGCGCCCTCTCTCTGTCACGCGCGCCCTCTCTCTGTCACGCGCGCCCTCTCTCTGTCACGCGCGCCCTCTCTCTGTCACACGCGCGCCCTCTCTCTGTCACGCGCGCCCTCTCTCTGTCACACGCGCGCCCTCTCTCTGTCACGCGCGCCCTCTCCTGTTGATTCCTTCACAATCTCCATCACTTTCTCTCTCACACTCTCACTCCTTAACTCATTCACTCACTCTCTCTATCACATCCTCCATCTCACACACATTCACGCACTTTCAAACTCACTCACTCTTTCACACTTTCCCTCACACCTTCATCACCTCTCTCACAGGTTTTCTCTCTCTCTCAAACTTACTTTCTCATGTTCATTCTCTCATACCATTTTTCAAACTATGTTTCTCACCACTTCTAAGTCACACCCACACATTCTGCTCACTCGCTCTCGCTCGCATACTCTCTCTCATTAAGGATCCACTTGTCCCGTAAAATGCTCTTGTCTTACCTGTATTACCCAATTATAGATCCTGACGGCCTCTGTTTATTGCTTGTGTTCCTTATTTGCAGCAGTTTTATGGTTTGCGCAAAGTTGACCTTTTTCCCATCATGCTCTGCAGACATTTCGCTGTTAGTCCCTCTTTGATCAATTGAGCATTAGCGAACTGGAGCACAGTTGCGCCTCATCAAACCTCACTCTTGTCATGCAGCTTTAATGTAAACACATTCCAAGCATTTCATTTAATGAGACAAACCAGGACAGCAATTCAATTATTGCTTTATTTTACACTTCTCGTACCAATTCAAACATAAACAGTTGCAACTCATTAAATCTTCACTCTACTTTAACTAACTGAACATCAACTTTCAACTGAACTTTAATTCTTAAACTGCACTTTAACTTTAACTGAACATCAACTTTAACTAAACGTCAACTTTAACTATTAAACTGAAAATAGATACTACCCAGTTGAGGAAAACATTGGCCAAGAAATATCCTCGATGTAGAATCTATTTTCCCCTTCTCTGAAGCATCCTTCAGGGTACAAGTCTACTTGCGATGGTCGGTCTCTTTGAGTTATCGCTGCCAAACAAAGGACCCACATGGCTTTTTATCCACAATTCTCCGTTCGCCTCCGGAAGATTCTGTCATCCAGCCAATTGTGTAACCAGAAACCGATCACATGGCTCGAACATCCACTGAAATCACTTTTGAAAGACACCTTTACGCTTAGTTCATTTTATATATCCCATACATAGCAGCTATATAAATCAGTGACGCAGTGTTTCTGTTAATGTAAACAACTTCCCTTATCTGGGCCAATACAGGAATTTCAGAACACAGCTCCCAGACCACAGTCTCTTTACGACCGAAACCTGGTTTTAATCTATATGTTGAATAAAAATCCCAGCATGCTTCTCTCCCAGCGAGAATACCCTTTTAACAGTCACTGTTGCCATTATTCTTGTTAAGTCATTGTCGTAGCCGTTCTTTCTCCGTCCACACCCTGTTTAAGCAGATACTTAAATCCATGTCATGTTACATTCGAAGTATATTGATCAGTAGTTCGGGCTTTCTGATGTACAATTGTGTTTCTAACTTATTTTCCATTTCATCTCTCCAGAATTCAAATGATCAAAGTATGTATTTGTTACTTTAGCGTCGAAACTACAACAATAATTGCAACATGGAAAGTAATTCTTATCCATTGATGTATTTGTACTTTCGCACCCCAATTCCAAAATTCCTCTCACCAGTTGGTTCCGTTTGTTGCTGCAATCAGTTGCCTGGTTTCCCCTCTTTGTTGAATGACTTGGGCAATAGTTTGGTGAATTGTATTTGTTTCTTGATCCATTGCCAGTCTTTATGTAAAATTACAATGTTAGTTTCACACTTATCATCGTAATTGCCCAAAGTACTGTTTGATTCTTCAGTGACATTACCAATGTTTTCTTCCAGTTTATCTCTGTCGACCAGCTTGAGGTGGCCTCAGCGTGATGGGATCTGGGTTTTAAAGCAAGGGATGGTGTTAGCAATGGGAAAAACTCTCACAGCCATATTCCTATTCTTTCAATTAGCTGGTAATACAATATTCCCCGTTTCCCTTATAAGGAACTTGGACACTGTCAATATCGAGGGTTCGGATTTCCATTGTACAATTCAGATGTTTGTCTGTTTTAAATCCACACAAGGCTTTTACGCTGGGATATACAAGATCATACATCATAGATCATAGAATCCTACAGTGCAGAAGGAGGCCATTCGGCCCATCGAGTCTGCACCGACCTCAATCCCACCCAGGTCCTATCCCCATAACCCCATGCACTTACACTAGTTACGCACCCTGACACTAATTGGCAATTTAGCAAGGCCAATCCACTTCACCCACATATTTGGACTGTGAAAGGAAACCGGAGCACCCAGAGGAAACTCACGCAGACACAGGGAGAATGTGCAAACTCCACGCACACAGTGACCCAAGCTGGGAATCGAACCCGGATCCCTAGTGCTGTGAGGCAGCAGTGCTAACTACTGTGCCACCGTGCTGCCCCTCATAAGATCATGAGAACATAAGACCATAAGAAAAACAGACGTCGGTTGTTCAGCTCCTTGGGCCTGCTCAGCCATTCAATAGAATCATCTGATCTGACATTCCTCATGTCTACTTACCCGCCATTTGCCAGAACCCTTGATTCCCTTGCTGATCAAAAATATGTTTCTCAGCCTTAAAAATACGCAATAATTCTTCCGCCACAGCTCTCTCTGGAAAAGAGTTCCAAAGACTCACAGCCCTGTGGGAGAAGAGTCTTTAATTGGCGTCCCTTTATTCGAAGTCTATGCATTCTTGTCCTAGAGTCTCCCATGACTGGAAACCTTCTCTCAGCATTTAGCCTGACAAGCCCCTTAAGAATCCTATCTGTCTCAATGAAATGAGTTCTCATTCTTCTAAATTCCAATGAGTAGAGTCCCAACCTGCTTAACGTTTCTTCATAAGACAATTCCTCCATGAGTTCTGTGAAATGCCGTGAATGAAATCATATATTCCTTAAATAAGGGGACCAAAAATGTTCTCAGTACTCCAGATGTGGTCTCACCAACACTTGCAACACGACTTCCCTACTCGTACTCCAACACCATTGAAATAAGGGCCAACATTCCAGTAGATTTCCTGATTACCTGCTGCACCTATGTGCCAGATGTCTGTGCTTCGTGCTCAAGTACCACCAAGGTACTTTGTCTTGTGACTTACTGCAGTTTTTCTCCATTTAAATAATACGCTTTTCTTTTGTCCTCCCTTCCAAAATGAACGACTTGTGTGGGGTAGAGGGAAAGTTGGCCGATTGGATAGGTAACTGGCTATCTGATCGAAGACAGAGGGTGGTGGTGGATGGAAAATTTTCGGACTAGAGGCAGGTTGCTAGCGGAGTGCCACAGGGATCGGTGCTTGGTCCTCTGCTCTTTGTGATTTTTATTAATGACTTAGAGGAAGGGGCTGAAGGGTGGATCAGTAAATTTGCTGATGACACCAAGATTGGTGGAGTATTGGATGAGGTGGAGGGCTGTTGTAGACTGCAAAGAGACATAGATAGGATGCAAAGCTGGGCTGAAAAATGGCAAATGGCGTTCAACCCTGATAAATGTGAGGTGATTCATTTTGGGGGGACAAATTTAAATGTGGATTACAGGTTCAAAGGTAGGGTTCTGACGACTGGAGGAACAGAGAGATCTTGGGGTCCATATCCACAGATCTCTGAAGGTTGCCACTCAAATGGATAGAGCTGCGAAGAAGGCCTATAGTGTGTTAGCTTTTATTAACAGGGGGTTGGAGTTTAAGAGCCATGGGGTAATGCTGCAACTGTACAGGACCTTGGCGAGACCACATTTGGAATATTGTGTGCAGTTCTGGTCACCTCACTATAAGAAGGATGTGGAAGCGCTGGAAAGAGTACAGAGGAGATTTACCAGGATGCTGCCTGGTTTGGAGGGTAGGTCTCATGAGGAAAGGTTGACAGAGCTCGGGCTGTTCTTTCTGGAGTGGAGGAGGCTGAGGGGAGACTTAATAGAGGTTTATAAAATGATGAAGGGGATAGATAGAGTGAACGTTCAAAGACTATTTCCTTGGGTGGATGGAGCTATTACAAGGGGGCATAACTATAGTGTTCGTGGTGGGAGATACAGGAAGGATATCAGAGGTAGGTTCTTTACGCAGAGAGTGGTTGGGGTGTGGAATGGACTGCCTGCAGTGATAGTGGAGTCCGACACTTTAGGAACATTTAAGCGGTTATTGGATAGGCACATGGAGCACACCAGGATGATAGGGAGTGGGATAGCTTGATCTTGATTTCAGTTTAAGCTCGGTACAACATCGTGGGCCGAAGGGCCTGTTCTGTGCTGCACTGTTCTATGTTCTATGTTCTGACTTCACATTTTCTCAAATTATGCTCCATTTGCCACCTTTTTGCCCTCTTACTTAGCTTACAATAAAATATTTATAGGTTATTTGAATCCATCTTGCATCTTGCCTTTCCACCTATTTTTGTATTGTCTGTAAATTTGGCTACAAAACATTAATTTCCTTCATCCAAGTCATTATTATATATTGTAAAGATTTGCAGTCCCGCACTGATCCTTGTGTAAACCCACTGTTGATAGGTCACCAACCTGAAAAGGAACCCTTTATGCCACTCGCGGTTTCCTGCCCATTATCCAGTCCTCGATCCATACCAATACACTGCCTCAAACATCATGGGCTCATATCTAATATCTTGAACTTTTTTGACTTACCTTGTAAAACGCCTTCTGGAAGTCCTAATACAACACATCTACTGCTGCCCCTCTCTCCACTCTGGTTGAGAATTCCTCGAAAAAGTCTAATAAATTAGTCAGACATATTTCCCTTTCATGAAGCCATGGTGATGCTGTTTAATTAGATTATAATTTTACAAATCTGCTGCTATTGCTTCCATAATAATTGATTCCAATCTTTTTCCACAATAGATGTTCGGCTATTCGGCCGATAGCTACCTGCTTTTTGCCTCCATCCCTTTTTGAATAGGGGTGGCACATTGGCATATGGGGAAGGAGCAAGCAATTATCTTGTCTCTTTGATAGAATTCTGCTAATGTGGTACCCACCAGCTTTCCCTTCTACTGTCCTTAACTGTTTTTCCTTTAGTTCGTGAATAGCGTGATTGGCGCAAACTCTGTATTTTATTCTTCTTTTAAGCTTTTGAATTCCATTCCATAACTGCAGACAATTAAATGATGGAAAAATCTTATCATCTGTTGCAACTTCATTGTCATTCCCAATATTTAACTTTGTCTTCCTATCTGCAGATCACCTCGTTCCTGAACACATAACAGCCCTAAAGTGTTATTGTAAAATTACTTTACAGTCATTAATTTCTGACATATTAGCATTTAATTGAGTATAAATTCAGCAACATATTTTTCATGCCTCTGTATATGTTAGCTGAGTTTACATTAACATTACTCCGCATGCATAACACACAAAACACTTCATATTACCTTTAGAAATTGAGGCCAAGATTCAAATTGACCATAAGCTGAGAATATGTTTAACTCATCACTTTTCGAACAACAAAAAGGTCTCGAAACTCAAAAACAAAACCTATAGACTAAATCATATTACTCTTTGTTCCTTAAAAACAATTTTAAAAAATGCTTATTAGCCTCTTAAACAGTATGTAACTTCTTAAATACGAGTTGCTAATATCCATACAATCAATTTATTTAAACAGTTAAATATCCAGGGATGGCAGTTTTAAGAGAAGGGTTAAATTATCAGATGCAGCAGTGCCCGAGTTGAAATGGAAGTTAAGTGAATTTAATCACAAATACTTTAATTCAAAGGGTAACAAATTAGTTTAAATGTGTTCACCTTTTCTGCAAAAAGACAAAGCCTTTGCATCCCCAATTATCATTATGTTGTGATAAACAGTCTTGAAGTCTTGAAGCTGGTCGACTTCCTTATTGTCTTGTGCTTCATGAGCTATATATTTGAAGAAAACACAAAATATACATTTGGCTTGGAGCCAAGTTAGCTAATACAGTCCAGATATATCTGTCCATTTGAGAAAAACTGAAAGCTAAAATCTGCTCTCAATAAAAAATCGCAATCCGTATATGAGATGTGCAATAAATTTAAACAGAGAATTGTTAAGTTTTTGCTCGTTGGAAATGAAAAAAGAACAAAAGTTTTCAAAAGTAGTTACATCATCACTGCCCGTTTAAAAAAAATACAAATAAGTTATCAGCAACCGTGCCCAGGATTAAGGAATTTCAAAGTTTTGCCTGGTTATAAATTTCATTTTTCATTCTACTCATGACCCACATTTGATTATAAACTGTTTATTGAAACTTTTATTACAAAATCGTAATTAAGGGAAACAAAACATTAAAGCTACCAAGACAGCAAAGTAAAATCCATACCAGTGTTTTATTAGACACACAGACTCATCGAGCATGGATGCCTCGCATTCACATATCCTCTGCACAGCATTAAACTTTGCTTTCATTCATTGTTAACGATTTATAACTGAAAATAGAATATTAAAATAAAATAAGGGAATAGGTTCAGACAGGAGTCATCATTCTTCTTTCTACAAAAACTGCAATTATCCTCAAAGCTAAAGGTAAATTCTGAAGAAATTATAAACAATGCCTTTCTGGTTTAATAGTCAATCTCTCTAAGCCATAGATAGTCTTTGAAGTTAAACCAAAGTGTAAATAATTATATTTATTGTCCCATCATCACCACTCACCCGCCAAAACAAAGCAGGTGCTTCAAAAACTCCTGTATCATTTTATCACAATTATCTTCTCCTGACTCAACCTATTTCGACATATAACTGCAGGCATTTACCAAGAAACTTGAAACCAGCTAATGGAACCAAATCACAGAGGGTTAACCAGCACAATTCAATGCCACAGACAGGAGGCACAGATTTGCTGGCAAGAAAAATCACACGGACCTGTCACACAACACAGAAACTTACTCAAACACAAGTTTCCTTATCAAAGCATATTGTGTTTTAAATGTGCATTCAGAATGCTGTGATTCAAAGCCTTTTTCCAGATTGTTAGTTAGCTTAGCCATACAGCCGTGATCTGTTTTATCTATGACCTGAGCCTCCCACCAATTTCCAGCACAGCAGTGGATCGGTATGAACCTACCCTAGCATTTGCCTCTTGCCAATTTGTTTACAACATTTCCAGATGATGTGTAGGGACATAGTTCCTTCCCCTCCCAGTCCTGTAACATCGTGCAATCACTTGCTCACTTATTTGTTTTGGTGCAAATGGCCCCTTGGGTTTATTTGTGGTCTATGTGAGGGTCGTGATCATCGGTGCAAGTGGACCTGATGGTTCCACCGAATGCACACCATATCTCCGCCCCTGTCGCTGTCTTCATCCAGCTCTATGTTCCCAAATGTGTAAAACAACCCACCATAGGCGACAGTAGCAAATTCAATAATTCAATTTATCACTGATTCCATCCACCCCATGGTTCTCAAAACTGCACATCATACCATTTGAGCTGAGAATAGAGACACCAATTTATCACTCTCTATGTCAGCCTCTATCTCCTTCTGACATGTTGTGTCGTTAGACAGTTTTTGATTGTGTTCTGTGTTTCACTTCACAGTTGCCTCGAATTTACTATATTTCTGCACTATCTCCCCAAATTCTTGTTAGCTGCATCCCTCTCTATCACAGCTCTCTTTCTCATTATCGTCCTTCTCACAGTGTGTATGAAAGTGACTCACCCGTGACACTTGCATATCATTATATTGTTCAACTTCTAAGGCCACATGTCAGTTTCAAGTTTTGCTTCACTAAACTTCTGTTTTAACCTTGCATTTTCCAGCTGCTCCCTCTATGCTGCCTCACAGGCGAGGGACACGGGTTCTTTTCCTGGTTTGGGTTACTGTCTATGTGGAGTCTGCACGTTCTCCCTGCGCCTGCATGGTTTTCCTCCGGGTGCTCCGTTTTTCTCCCATAGCCCGAAAGACGTGCTGTTCGGTTCCTTGACTTCAAGAAGGCAGCTCATCGCCACAATCGTAAAGGCAATCGGCAATGGGCAATATATGCTACCCTTGCCAGTGACATCTGGATCCAGTAAATGATTAAAAAAAACCTCTTCAACGGACCCTCTCCCACAAACTCTCTCGCACAATTTCTGTCACAGTACACTCTCTCTCACACACACACACACGCTGTCCCACATACAGTTATATACATGTTCTCACATACACATTCTCATACTCACTGTCACTCACTTGCGCACACACTCTCACACTCTATCCCTCACAGAGACTCACACACATGCACTCATACACACATTCTCAGACTCATCGTCACTCAGTCACACACAGATTCTCTGTCACATAATCTCTCGCATGGTCTTCCTCTCTCATATTTCTCACATACTCTCACAATCTCTTTCTTATGTCCACCCACAACACCCTCATTCTTCCTCTCACACGCACTCTCTTCCATACACGCTGTGTGTTTCTCAAACACACATCGATAACTCTGTGTTTTGCTCTCACATTTTCTCTCTTTATCTTACATACATCGACATTCTCACTCTCACCTACTCAGTCTCACAATATTATCCTCTCGCCTTTTCTCACTCACACTATCTCCCTCTTCATCGCTTCCTCTGTCATTCTCCCTAACACAGTCTCACAACCTTTATCCCTCAACCTTTCCTCTGTTATTATCGCATTCTGTTTAACACCCACAGTCTCAGGCAATTTTTCACTCTCATGTTCCCTCCCACACACTCTCTGTCAGTTGTTCTCCTTCTCTGTCACTCTCACATAATCTCACACACACTCTCTCGCACACACTCTGCTTCTGTCTTTCTCCATCTCTCTCTCTCTGTGCACTCACTCACACATATCTATGCACACGCAAACACCCCACTCACGTGCGGTAATTGTTCCTCAGGATTCTCGCCCTTTCTCTGCCCTGACCTGAACCCTGCTATTCGCTGTCGTGATACGAGCTCTGTAAGGTTCAAATTGAAATAGAAAAGTGGAGTTTTCAACACTTTGCTGCTTGTCCAATCACAGCCTCCTTTCTCGCCATATTTTCTTTATTTGTGGGCTAATTCTGTTGCATGACAAATGACATAAAAAGAGAAAATTGCGGAAAAACTCTGCAGATCTGCAGAGGCAGAAAGGGAGACCGGTGTTTGGATCAGATTTGACTTCTGCAGAGCTGAGCTGTCCAACCATATTTATTAGGCTGAATACAAACAGTTCAGTGGCTGAATTTGGCCCATGGGCCATTAGTTGTAAAAGCCAGTTGTACAAAAATCTATGTTGGAACTGAACTAATGCCTGCAATATTTAATGGATTGGTCAATTTCACCGGGATGTTTGTAAAATGCCAATAGAACTAACTTTCTCTCCGTTCTTATTGAAGATCTCCAACAGAAACACAAGGAGACACTCCGGGTACAAACTGAAACACTGAGAGTGAACACTATCCTCATAAAGGAGAAGGTTAAGATTTTCCAGCTGGTTGGTCGATACGCTGAGCTAACGGTTATTTCTACTGTTCGAGATCGGACACTTGTCGAACATGAACTGCTGGCAAGAGGCCAAGACCATGAAGAATGGAGAGAGAAAGATCTCCGGAAAGAACTGGAAAAAATCCGAACTGATCAATTGTTTCAGAGCAGCTTTTCCCAGAGAAAATTTAAATCTGGGAGTTCAGCAGCAGTGAGCGGAGTGCCGGGAATTGGAAAAACAACAATGGTACAAAAGATTGTTTATGACTGGGCCAGTGGGAAAATATACCCACACTTTCAATTTGTTTTCAATTTTAAATTCCGGGATTTGAACACTATTAACTGTAGAATAAATCTGAGGAATCTGATACTGGATCAGTATCCTTACTTTGGGAATATTCTGGGAGAGCTCTGGAGGAACCCAGAGGGATTGCTGTTTATATTCGATGGTTTGGATGAATTCAAGGACAGGATTGATTTTGCTGACAATCGGAGAAATACAGAACCCCAGTCCATGTGCACAGATCCCGAATGCTGGTGTGAAGTGTCTGACATTGTGTACAGTTTAATACAGCACAAGCTGCTCCCAGGATGTTCAGTGCTCGTGACCAGCCGCCCCACTGCACTACATTTATTGGAAAAGGCTGAGATCAGTGTCCGGGCTGAAATCCTGGGACTTGTTGGTGATGAACGGAAGGAATATTTCAACAAGGCTTTTGAAGATCAGACGGTGGCAGCAGCTGTTTTCAAACACGTGGAGGAGAACGAGATCCTGTACACCATGTGTTACAACCCTTCCTACTGCTGGATCCTCGCTCTGTCACTGGGTCCCTTCTTTACGCAAAGAGACAGGAAACGGCAGCAAGTTCCCAAGACCATCACCCAACTATATTCGTACTATATTTACAACATTCTGAAAAACCATGGCCGAGAGATTGAAAACCCCCGTGATGTGTTACAGAAGCTTGGTGAGATGGCCTTCACAGGAGTCTCCGAGAAGAAGATTGTGTTTAGAGATGAAGATTTGATTGAGTACAATCTACAACCTTCCCAGTTCCTGTCTGGGTTCCTGATGGAGCTTTTGGAGAGAGATGTTTCTGCCCAGAGTGTGGTTTACACATTCCCACACCTCACCATCCAAGAGTTTGTAGCTGCACTCACACAATTCCTGACTCCAGATCCCGGGGAGATCGGGAAACTCCTCAGTGAAGCCCACAGCAAGGAAGATGGGCGATTTGAGATATTTCTCCGTTTTGTTGCTGGTCTGTCCTCCCCACAGTCAGCTCGACCCCTGGTGGAGTTTCTGGGTCCATTTCTTCATCAAACAACCTGCCGAGTCATTGACTGGGTGAAGGAGAAGGTTGAAGGGCAGATTGGAGACACAGAGACTGCACCTGGGAAGAGGAAGCTCCTGAACACATTCCACTACCTGTTTGAGTCTCAGAATAAAGCACTGGCTCGGAACACAGTGGGATCTGTGGAAACACTTTCATTTAGTGAATTGCGACTGACCCCGATTGACTGTGCGGTCCTGTCTCATGTCATTGGACTCTGTGATACAATAAAACACCTCAATCTACAGCAATGCTACATTCAGTGTGAAGGGATCCGGCGGCTGGGACCCGTTCTGCACAAGTGTCAGGAATTGAGGTAACTGTTTGGTCTCGTCCCTGATATTTTCATTGAGAAGCCATTTCCTTTGTTTCCCTCTTGACTTCCTCAACTGAACATGCCTCTGTTTTATTTGGAACAATGTCCAATGGTCACAAAGTGTGGGAAAATGGCATAAAGTCATAAAGCTCATTTGAGAGCAGATGCAGATATGATGGGCCGATTGGCCTCCTTCTGAACCTGTAATAAATCTGATTCTCTGATAAAACTACAGCGGTTCAAGAAGGCAGATTCTCGTGGGCAAATAGGCATGGGCAATAAATGTTGGCATAACCAGCGATGATCACATTCCTTGAGTGAATAAAAGCATTATTGGGATGAATTTTAAATAATTAGAGGTGTAAAGGCCTCGTTACAAAATTTTAAAAAAGGATATTTCACTCTCCCAACAGAAACCATCTGATTATGTATGATGCTAGAAAGAAATCTGTTTCTCTTGTGTTCGGTACAGCTGACAGTTTGGGCTAATTATTGTCAGGATTATTTTCCTGCACGCTGCCTCTGTTATGTATTATAGTTGGTGTGTGTTTTATCGGGACAGTGTCCTTTTATAAGTCATGTGATAACTGGTAACATCAGTCAGGGTCGCAGTGGAGGTTCAGTCTTGTATTAAACCTCACAGTGTGCAGTTATGAAAAGAAACCTCCCTTAGGTTACAGCAGCCCACGATGTTTCTGTTCCATGGTTCTGACTGCAGCCTCATAAAACCTGAATCACTTGCTGTGTTTTTAAAAAAAATAGCTTTATTCACATTGTATTTGCATCTTTTGCAAATCACTTTAAATCTTGTTGTTGATCCTTGTCCGAGCAGCAACATTTTGATTTGCTCCCTGTTCTCTCCAGCACCATCACTATTTTGAACATTTCTATCAAATGTCCTCTCAGCATTCTTCCTTCCAAGGTGAACAACCTCTCCTATCGATCCTCGTGTCTGAAGTTTCACATCCCTGCAGCCAATCTTTTAAACATGTTCAGTGCTCTCTCCACTGTGTTCTAAGCCTTCCTAAAGTATGACGCACTGAACTGAGATCTAACTGATGTCTTTTGCAGGTTCAGCACAGCCTCCTTGCTCTTGTACCCTATGCCCCTATTGACAATGTTATGATCCCAGCTGATTTCTGGACAGTCAGGTCGAAGAGCAGAAACCCGGCTCAGTAAATCATAACTTTTATTTATTGTTTTATTGTTTAGAAATGTAGATGAACAGAATAACAAGGTAGTCGATTAACTTTTAACAAAAGACTAAAACCTTCGTTAAAAAAATAACTGCAATGCACCACCCCATCTAACTTCACAGACGTCTGCAGATCTGTAAGGATGACACGTGTTACAAAATAGATCTTATGCTTTAATGTTCTCAGTAAGTACACAGTTAATGTAAACCAACAATCCACCTGTGGTTCAGAAATACCACTCTCTGAAACTCATTGACAGATGCCACCCAAAGTAACTTCAGTGGATTCTTCTTCAAATCCCCCCCAAAGGTTTGTAACAATGTGAGAAAACCCGTCTCACTGGGACTGATGCTTCCGCTCCAGAAGCTCCACTCTAGAAAAAAAAAGCAGCTTTTGGAATCTTTTCAATGCTTTCTCTCAGATGCCTTCACCAAGGATCCCTGTCCAATATTTCAATGTTTCCTTTCATTATTCCTCCATACTCAGCCATGCCATCAGACACCAGTGCCTCATAGTCTGTATGAAGGTGTCACCAACTTTAGGAATATATCAGATATCTGGATTCTCGTGAGCAAACTTTACAATGTCTGCATCTCACAGCTCTGTCTTTAACTGGGAGCCTCTCTCTGCTCCTCTCTTTAACTTCAGGGAGCAGTCTTGTTCAGATTCAGGTATTTTTGTCTCTTTGACTTCTGCCTTCCTGGCACTCCTCTTTTCCTCCTTGGTTTCTGACGGTGATTTATCTTGTGGGTCCTGCTTTCTGAGTCCCTGCATTGCGCTGCCTCTACTGGCAGCCTCTGTGAACTCCATCTTGCTTCTTGGGTTAACAGGTTGCAACTGAAACTCAGTGTTTCTATCATTCATTGTGGACTTCTGAATATAAGCAACCATTTTTTTAACCTCTATAACTCTGACAATGTCGTAAACCTTAAATTAAAATGCAGGGACACAAAAAACCCGCAGGCAGGCAGCTTTGTTTAACACAAAGTGAAATTAAAGTTTTGGCTCTTTCTTAACACACAAGCACAAATTCAACTTAAACTCATGAATTATTATCTGATGCCTACAAACATAAACTATTTCACAGCAGTAAAGCCCAAGATGCTGTATTCTTTATTAACTGCTACCTACACTTGCCTGCTAACAGCAATGATCAATGTGCATATACGTCCAGTCCCTCTGCTCCTGCACTCTGTTAACTATTCTACCGATTATTTTATATTCCTTCCTCGTGCATGTTAGCAGAAAGTATCACCTCGCATGTCTCTGCATTGAACTTAATCTGCCACCTATCTGTACACTCCACTATTGTCTGTTTTTCAGTCCCAAGCTCTCCTCCTCACAGTTTACGACGCCTCAAAGGTTTCTGTGATCAACAAACTTTGAAATTTTCCTCTATACTGCAGTTACCTAGATCATTCATATATATCAGGGAAAAGCAAGGATCCCAATACTGACCTCTCGGGTTCTCCACTACTGACATCCTCCAGCCTGAAAAATACCCATTATTCATTGTTCATCCAATTTTGTATCCACATTGCGACTTTCCCATTTATTTTATGAGCTTATGCCACAAGTCTGTTGCGTCACTGCATCAGATGATTTTTGAATATCCATGTGCACCACATCAACAGCAGAACCATCATTGACCCTTTCTGTTGCTTCCTCCAATTCACAGCAATATAAAGCCAGTCACAAACGGCATTTTTTTTAACCAACCAATGAATTTTGTTTCCTCTGTGTCGCTATTAGATTCACCATTTCCCTTTAGAACTCAGCGTGGGCCGGCTCAGAGTAGTTAAATGAACAACTGACTCTCGGACCCTCAGCTCAGTTTCACACTACTGCTCCAGGCTGGAGCCGCAGACTTGACTAAATTGGATTGACCCAATCTTTTATGTTGTGGTTACTACCTCCTGGCCCTCTCTTCATCCACTCCAACAAACTGAGATAGCTGGGAATTAAACCCGTATCAACTGCTTGGAAAGCAACTATGCTCATTATTATATCACTGTCATTGCATTTAGTGACTCCTGTGGTGTAGGCCTGAAGAAGGGGCTCAGAGCCTCGAAAGCTTGTGTGGCTTTTGCTACCAAATAAACCTGTTGGACTTTAACCTGGTGTTGTTAAACTTCTTACTGTGTAGGTGCACCCACAGAGCTGTGAGAAAGAGAGTTCCAGAATGTTGGCCCAGTCACTGTGAGGGAATGGTGCTATATTTCCAAGTCAGGATGGTGTGTATCTTGGAAGGAAACTTCCAGGTGGAGATGTTTCCATTCATCTGCTGCCCTTGTCCTTAGGGATAGAAATCACAAGTTTGGAAGGTGCTGTGTAATGAGCCATGGTGAGTTGTTGCACTGCATCTTATATATGGTACACACTGCTCGCTCTGTACCTCTCTGGTGGATGGAATGAATGTTGAGCGTGGAGCACCAGTCAACAAGCAGAGTTATCCTGGATGGTGGCGAGCTTCCTGAATCTTGAGCTGCACTCATGCAGACAAGTGGATGGTATTTAATTAAATTCCTGACGTGTGTCTTGTAGATGGTGGAAATGTATTTGGAAGTCAGGAGGTGAGTTACTCTGCGCAGAGTTCCTGGCCTTTAATCTTCTCTAAAATCCACAGTAATGATATGTCTAGTCTGTTTCTGGCCAATGGTAGCATCGAAGGTGCTGATCGTCAGGATTCAGGTGATGATAATCCCATTGAATGTAAAGGGAGTTGATTGTATTCATTCTTGGTGGAGATGGTCATCGCCTGGCACTTGTCAGCGTTCCTTGAATATTGTTCAAGCCTTGCTAAATATGGACAGGTCCTGCATCACTGTCTTGCGGAGTTGAGAATGGTGCTGAACGTTGTGCAGACATCAGCAAACATCTACACTTCTGACTTTATGATGGATGAAATGAAATGATAGGCTGGATGTGACTCTCCATGAAGGTCACCAATCTCTCTGTGGAGGATGCTATTTGTGCTCATACCTGAGACATGGTAACACTGCTGGCCTGGATTGACTCCATCCTTTGTGTTTGGATACACAGAGCCTTTGGAAACTCCACTGGATGTTAAAATATCTTACACTGCAGCTCCAGTATCTGCCACCTTGTTAAAGACTCCAGTCACATTTCATCGACCTGAAGCTGACAATGACCTGTCCATTCAAGAGTGTGAGAGAACTCAGCTATTGCTGCCTCCATCAGCTGCTCGGGTTTGTGTGTACTGCCCTGTGCTGCCAGATTGCAATCTCTTCGCTAATCGTGTGAGGCAGTATCAGCTCTGGTGGAGGTTATGGGGAATAATGTGACAGAGCACCCTCTGTGAACACCTCCTCTTCTTCCAAGGTGGACACTTGTCTCCCTCTCGCAGCAGCTGTTGATTTGTGAGAGAGTGAAGAATGTTAGCGGGTAATGCACATTCCAACATGTCCTGGAGACTGTTCCTCATCCAGAGCTCCATGTGATCAATGGTGAAAACACAATTGCCAAATTATGGACTAGAGCAGCAGAGTCTCTCCTGTGCCTATCCATTCACTCACTCACTCTCTCTCTGGATCCACAACCCATCTCACCATCAGCGATTGCCCACCCAGCCTCCAGGTCTCCCAGCTCCAGCACTGCATCTTCCATTGGCATAAGGATGACACAATCCAGACACTGTCACTCTTGGCTCCTTCTCTGACGCTGTGTTCCCTCTTTTACAAGCACATAAATTTCCATTGTTACTCACCCATCAGAGACACACACAAGCCTATGGTGCTGCCAGACTGCCCATCATGGGACCACCAGAATGGTCACTCAGGGTCGGCAGTGCAGCAGTCATCTCTGACCGACCGGAACCCTTCTCAGAGAGGCTGACATGTTCCTGAAGATTGATGCTGCTGTTTAGACATTGCCAGTGTCTGGGTGGAGATGTTCTTTCCACAATTTCTCTTTCATCCTTATTCACACATCAGCCTGTAAGTTTAACGCTCACCTTGTCAGAACATATCAGGTTATTGATCCTTTTGCCTCACTGCAGCCACGTGCTGCCTGCTCTGGCCCTCGGCAGTTTCTATCCAGAGTTGCATGGGTTGATGTGACCGGTCTCCTCCTCCTCCAGTCCTGAGGGAACAGAACCTCCCTCCAAACCGATATAGCCGTGAGAATTTCCAGGGAAGTGTCAGCGTATTGGGTTTAATCTGCCTTCTGCCATTTCAGCCCTTTGTTCATTAACCAGGGCTCCCTCACTGCTCCCTTCAGAGCCTTTAAAAGTGCTGCTGTCTGCCTTTAAATCTGGTGCCAGCTTTGCCTGAATGGGGCCTTCCCCTGCAGACAGTGGTTAAGCTCTGGAATGCACAGGGTTTTGGGGGAAGGTGGGGGAATGACACTTAGTGAGTTGCCCATTCGGAGAGTCAGTGCAGACACAATGGGCCGAATGGCCTCCTCCTGCTCTGTAACAATTCTGTGATTCTGCCTGTGCTGCCTGAGTGGACGGATTCCCCTCACCTGTCAGATATTTATGTGCCCGTTCTGGCAATAGTGTGGAGTTGGTTAGTTCAGTTGGCTCGGTGTCTCGAGTGTGATGTAGAATGACGCTAATGTTGAGGGTTTGGTCCTCTTACCGCTGTGGGGTTCATGGAGTCCCACCTCCTCCCATTGCCCCACATTTACTAAGTTGTGTCCCTGAAGCTACATGTAACAAATTGTCTCTCTCTATTGGAGAGAAATATTAATATTTCATTGAGGACTATGGCTACTAACACTGTCCACACTGCAACACCACCAACTTCCAGTTGAAATATCGATACATTTCCAACCAATATCTTCACAGAATTCTTACGGTGCACAATGAGGCCATTTGGCCCATCGTGTCTGCACCAGCTCATCAAATTAGCATTAGGAATTTGTGTCATTCTCCAGCCTTTTTCTCGTATCCTCGCTCATTGTTTATATTCAAATAATCATCTAATTCCTTTTTGACTGCTTCGATTCAGCCGACCTCCACCACACTTCCCGGCTGTGAATTCCAGACCTGAACCACTGGCAGTGTGAAAAAGGTTTCTCTCTCATCATCTTCATCCCCACCACACACTCCATTCCTGAGCCACTGACCATCCCATGTCCCTCCCTGTGACTCAGGGTAAGGACGTGGGAATCCTGTGCTCTTCCCTTTCACCATCATCCTTTTTGTCATTTAATCACTCCGGCACTTCCATTTTGTTCTTTCCTTGTCACCCGTCCAACCAGCTCCCTGTCACTTAAAACAATTTAATTTCCAATTTCTGATTTTAGCTAATTGAACTGAAACTAAATCGGTTTCTCTCTTCACAGATGCTGCCTGTCCTGCTGAGAGTTTCCAACATATTTTATTTATATTTCAGATTTACAGCATCAATAGAATTTTGCCTTCTGTATGAACTGAAGTTGTGTTTTTTGAATGTCCCGCGCTGTACATTATTATTGTTAATGATCTTATTCTTAAAAACACTGGGGATTTACCCTGATTCCTGTTATTTTGTGTGAGATGGTGTTTATAATAACTGAATATTCAACAATATAATTTGACCACTGGTATGTGTATAAAAAACACTGCCCATTACTATTGGCGTCAGTTATGAATAAGCTCTGACTCCTGTTGCTTCTAGAACATAGAACAGTACAGCACAGAACAGGCCCTTCGGGCCTCGATGTTGTGCCGAGCTTTATCTGAAACCAAGATCACGCTATCCCACTCCCTATCATCCTGGTGTGCTCCACGTGCCTATCCAATAACCGCTTAAATGTTCCTAAAGTGTCTGACTCCACTATCACTGCAGGCAGTCCATTCCACACCCCAACCACTCTCTGCGTAAAGAACCTACCTCTGATATCCTTCCTATATCTCCCACCACGAACCCTATAGTTATGCCCCCTTGTAATAGCTCCATCCACCCGAGGAAATAGTCTTTGAACGTTCACTCTATCTATCCCCTTCATCATTTTATAAACCTCTATTAAGTCTCCCCTCAGCCTCCTCCGCTCCAGAAAGAACAGCCCGAGCTCTGTCAACCTTTCCTCATGAGACCTACCCTCCAAACCAGGCAGCATCCTGGTAAATCTCCTCTGCACTCTTTCCAGCGCTTCCACATCCTTCTTATAGTGAGGTGACCAGAACTGCACACAATATTCCAAATGTGGTCTCGCCAAGTTCCTGTACAGTTGCAGCATAACCCCACGGCTCTTAAACTCCAACCCCCTGTTAATAAAAGCTAACACACTATTGGCCTTCTTCACAGCTCTATCCACTTGAGTGGCAACCTTTAGAGATATGTGGATATGGACCCCAAGATCTCTCTGTTCCTCCACAGTCTTCAGAAACCTACCTTTGACCCTGTAATCCACATTTAAATTAGTCCTACCAAAATGAATCACCTCACATTTAACAGGGTTAAACTCCATTTGCCATTTTTCAGCCCAGCTTTGCATCCTATCTATGTCTCTTTGCAGCCTACAACAGCCCTCCACCTCATCCACTACTCCACCAATCTTGGTGTCATCAGCAAATTTACTGATCCACCCTTCAGCCCCCTTCTCGAAGTCATTAATAAAAATCACAAAGAGCAGAGGACCAAGCACTGATCTCTGTGGCACTCCGCTAGCAACCTGCCTCCAATCCGAAACTTTTCCATCCACCACCACCCTCTGTCTTCGATCAGACAGCCAGTTACCTATCCAATCGGTCAACTTTCCCTCTATCCCACACCTCCTTACTTTCATCATAAGCCGACCATGGGGGACCTTATCAAACGCCTCACTAAAATCCATGTATATGACATCAACTGCCCTACCTTCTCTCTCTGATCCCTGAGCAATGGGATGTCAGTCCCACAAATCCTTATGTTGAGGGAGTGGGGGAATAATGTTATGGTGCACCCTCTGAGGTTCTCTCCTCCTCCTCAGATGTGCACAGCATCCATTGATTTGGGAAAAGGGGGAGAGTGAATAGATGACAGTAAATGGAGGACAGGACATGGTGGTGGAGTCTCGCTGTTAGTCACAGATGTCAGTACAGTAGCGAGAGGTGAACTTAGTTCCAATGATCAAGATGCAGAATCAGCTTGGGTAGAGATAAGAATTATCAAACTTAAATGATCACTTGTGGGAATCATTAATAGGCCCCTAAAAATATTCAGAATCTCCGACATAGTACACAGGAAAAATAATGGGGTCTTGTAAAAACATTCTGCAATAATCACAGGTGATTTTAACATTCATGGACAAAGAAGAACAAAGAGTCATGCAGCACAGTAACAGGCGCTTCGGCCCACCAAGCCTGCAGCGACTCCTCATTCTTATTCAGACCCAGTACTTATTGCTCGTATGCGGTTTCTATTCCTCTGTTCGTCTCCCGTTCATGTTTCTATCAAGATAAACCTTGAACATTGGGACCTTTGTTCAATTCCAGCCTCGGGTGACTGCCTGTGGAGTTTGAATGTTCTTCCTGTGTGTGCGGGTTTCTGTCAGGTACTCTGGTTTCCTGCCACAGTCCAAAGATGTGTAGGTTAGGTGGATCGACCATGCTAAATTGTCACTTAGTGTCCCAAGATGTGTAGTGGCGTTGGATTTGCCATGGTAAATGTCCAGGTAGGGATTCTATGGTTCTATGGAAACGCTTTTTCACCCAGAGTGTGATGGAAATCTGAATCTCGCTATCTGAAAGGGTGGTGGAGTCAGGAACACTCACAACATTTGAGAAGCAGTTAGACGAACACTTGAAATGTCGCAGCATACAAGGCTATGGAGCAAGTGCTGGAAATGTATTAGAATAGATTGCTGCTTGATGGCTGACACAGACAGGATGGGCTGAAGGGCCTCTTTCTGTGCTGAAAATCTCTATAAAGGCCCAGGGGTTGGAAGTTATGAACCAGAACCTGAATTTTCACTGATTCCTGTTATTTCTCTCTCTCTGATCCCAATGCAGTGGAATGTCAATCACATTGATTTTTGTGCTCTGGGTGTAGGGGAATAATGTGACGGTGACTCTGAGGACCCGTTCACATGCTTACAGGGGGACACACGTCACCCAGTCACACAACCCTTGATTTGTGAGGAAGAGTACAGAGTGAATGGAGGCAATTGTTAAGATGCAGACCAGAAACTCCAAGGTGTTTTGTGAAGTTAGCCTGGACCCTTGGTTTTACATTTGATTTTGGCATTGATGAGCATGAGGTGTTTCACTCCAGGTATGAATGAAGTGACCCACTAGGATGCTTTTATCAAACACAGTTTATTTAAGAATGCAGTTAGAATATAACAACAAGAATTGGCATAAACTTTACCAATTGCAAGACTTAGACATGACACAATATAACTCTTAACAGCTAGCTATCTCTGTTGTTCCAATATAAAGCAATACCCACAGACATACACCCTTCTCCAACATTAGTTAGCACAAAAACAAGTATGCTCACGTGATGCCGATTTCCAGCTTTTTACCACTTCCGGAGTGCCAACAGACAATTGTTTTCAGAGAAGGACGTCGCCTCCGAACAGTCCAACCGCAGAGAGGTCACCCCAGTCTCTGACAGCTTCCAACACAGCAACACTTAAACAGCAAAAACTCCAACTTCAGAGAGGGAAACAGCACTGCTGTTTGTCTTAACTTCAAGCAGCTTCTGAAAGCAGAATTGAAACTAGAATGTTCTGTGAAAAATAGCTGTCCCTCAGTCACATGACATAACCTGTCAATCACCCGCAATCAAGCTCTACTCTGCCATCCCAGGGGAAACACTGAAACAACAGAACACTGCATTAGTTCAGATTAAAATCAACATGATGTCAATTATACTGCTTCAGTAACAATAAAGGAAACCGGCTACAGATAGCACGGTGCCGACAACATAACCTGCATAGAAACATGATTAAAATAGAAACTAGAAGCAGGAGTCGGCCATTCGGCCCTTCGAGCCTGATCCACCATTCATTTTGTTTATGGCTGGTCATCGAATTCAATATCCTTCAATATTCAGTATATTTCTTCAAGGCATAGCTTGTAATGAAGTATAGATTCCAACACGTCCTTCAGACGGTTCCATGTGACCAGTGATGGGCAAACAAGCTCTGTGTTGCCAGAGAGTCTCCTGTGTCCATCCATTCGACCGCACACTCTCAGCTCTAAAACCAGTGTCACAATCAGCGATTTCCCACACTATGTGCTGTTCTCCTAACTGCAGAGCTGCTAATTCTCGGTGTGAGGATTACAAAATCTGGACGCTGTCACGATTTTTAGTTCATTTCCTGACGTTTCGTGCTCTCTTCAACAGACACATAAAGTTCCATTGTTACTCTCCCATCAAAGACACAAGCCTATGCTGGTGACAACCTGACTGACCACCATGTCTACGCAAGGAAAACTCTTGCCTTTGACCATCCCATTCTCTCAGTGCTAGAGTTATCTGACTAACCAGAACCTGTTTGAGGGTAGATATCCACTCCACCTGACGAAGGAGCAGCGCTCCGAAAGCTAATGGCATTTGCTACCAAATAAACCTGTTGGACTTTAGCCTGGTGTTGTTAAAACCAGAACCCTGCAGAGAGAGGCTCACATGTCTCTGACATGTTGATGCTGCTTTCTGGGCATTGCCTGTGTCTGTGTGGGAATTACCTTTCGACCATTTCACTTTCATTCTCATTCAACCCCATATGCCTTGGATTATATGCTATAAAATGGTTCACCGCCTTGTCAGAACTTGGCAAGTTATTCATCCTTTTGCCTCATGCAACCATATAACCCATGCCTACTCAGGTCTCCAGTAATCTCCATCCCGATATACTTGGATTGATGTGGCAGATACTGTCCAGTCCTGAGAGAACAGAAATTTGCTCCAAACTCACGTAGCCTTGGGGAAGAGTAACAAGTGTTGCCAAGTGCATCATTCTCCTCCCATTCCAGCCCTGTGTTCTTAACCAGGTCTTCCTCACTGGTCTCTCCAGCACTGCCGCCTATCAAAGTGCTGCCCGTGCCAGTGGTTATGGGCTGGAGTTCACTGTCTGGGAGTGTGGTGGAGACACATTCAGTTGAAAATTTCCAAAGGGAATTGGATTATTACCTGAAAAGGAAGATTGTGCAGGGTTACGGGGAGAATTTGGGGGAATGACACTGAGTAAATTGCTCATTCAGAGAGTCAGTGCAGAGAGCATGGGCCGAATGGTCTCCTTCTGCTCTGTAACAATTCTCTGATTCTATCTGAGAGAGATACCAATGGCCCTTTGTGGACACTGGCTAAATTACCTAACCCTGTTGACACTGCAACATCACCAGCTTCCAGTTAAAATCTCGATACATTTCCAACAATTATCTTCACAGAATTATTGCGGAATACCACGAGGCGAAATGTGTCTGCACCGGCTCACCAAGCTAGGATTAGGAATTTGTCTCATTCTACTGCCTTCTCCTCGTATCTTTGCACATTGTTTCATTCGATTGTTCATCGATTGCCCTCTGTGATGCCTCGAATCAGCCCGCCTCCAACACACTTCCAGACTGTACATTCCAGACCCGAACCACTGGCATTGTGAAAAAAGTTTCTCGCACATCATCTTCAACAAAACCACTGAATCCATTCCTGAGCCACTGACCATCCCATGTCCCTCCCTCAGGATAAGGACATGGGAATCCTGTACTTTTCTCTTTTCACCATCATCCTTTTTGTCATTTAAACACTCCGGCACTTCCATTTTGTTCTTTCCTTGTCACCCGTCCATCCCCAGCTCCCTGTCACTTAAAACAATTTAATTCACTGCTCCTCCCAAGTTTTAATTTTAGCGAATTGAACTGGAACTAAATCTGTTTCTCTCTTCACAGATACTGCCTGACCTGCTGCGATTTTCCACATATTTTATTCACATTTCAGACTGATAGCATCAACATAATTTTGCCTTCTGTATCAACTGAAGTTGTGTTTCTTGAATGTCCCGCGCTGTACATTATTATTGTTAATGATCTTATTCTTAAAAACACTGTGGATTTACCCTGATTCCTGTTATTTTTCTCTCTCTGATCTCCAGTCTCCATGATAATGATCTCTCAGATTCTTGTGCCGAGGACCTGGCCTCTGCTCTCAGTACAAACCGCTCACTGATACATCTGTATCTGGGTGGCAATAAACTGGGAGCTTCTGGAGTGAAACTGCTGTCTGTGGCTCTGAGGAATTCAGACTGTAAAATACAGAAACTGGAGTAAGTAGCAGACTGTGAGAGATTGTGTTTATAATAACTGAATGTTCAAAAATATAATTTCACCACTGGTATTTGTATAAAAAACACTGCCCATCACTATTGGCGTCAGTTATGAATAAGGAAAACTGCTTTTCCTCTGACTCCTGTTGCTTCTCTCTCTGATCCCTGAGCAATGGGATGTCAGTCCCACAAATCCTTATGTTGAGGGAGTGGGGGAATAATGTTATGGTTCACCCTCTGAGGTCCTCTCCTCCTCCTCAGATGTTCACAGCTCTCCCAGGACACAGCATCCATTGATCTGTGAAAAGGGGGAGAGTGAATAGATGACAGTAAATGGAGGACAGGACATGGTGGTGGAGTCACTCTGTTAGTAACAGATGTCAGTACAGTAGCGAGAGGTGAACTTAGTTCAAGATGCAGAATCAGTTTGGATAGAGATAAGATTTAACAAAGTTAAAAGTTCTCTTGTGGGAATCATTGATAGGCTCCTAACAACAGTCACAATCTCCGACACAATACACAGGAAAAATAATGGGGCCTTTGTAAAAACATATTGCAATAACCACGGGTGACTTTAATCTTCATATACAAAGAAGAACAAAGAACCGCTCAGCACAGTAACAGGCCCTTCAGCCCACCAAGCCTGTGGCGCCTCCTAACGCTTATTCAGACCCAGAACTTACTGCCAATTTGCGGTTTCTATTCCTCTGTTTGTCTCTTGTTCATGTATCTACCAAGATGCACCTTGGACATTGGAAACGTGCCTGCTTCTGCCACCTCCATTGACAGTGCCTTCCAGGCACCCACCACCCTCTGGGTGAAAACTTACCCCACACACCTCCCTTCAAACTTTGCTCCTCTCACCTTCAACCTGTGCCCTCTTGTAGTTGACCATTCCACCCTGGAGAAAAGTCTCTGATTATCCACCATAT